>NW_024582680.1:290829-488220 GCF_018398535.1 Haplochromis burtoni | reverse complement strand
ACACACACACACACACACACACACACACACACACACACACACACACACACACTGTCATCTTTACTCTTCATTTCACACTTATCTTGTCACACAGCCGGAGACTGTGTTTATCTTTTGGCAATGCACTTAGAGAGAAGCAGTAGACAAAGACAGAACTAGCAGTTTCTCTGCAAAACCTCAAACTTGGACAGCAAACAAAGTTTTTTCGGGGTTTTTTTTTTTGTTGTTGTTGTTTTCTTTAGAGTTTATCCTGCAAGACATTTCAGACAAAACTGAACATTTTTCTGTTGGATGCATGTGAAATATTGCAGAAAGGGAAACGCGAAAATGTTGCATCCAGCTTGCTGAAATAAAGAAATAAGCAATTAGAATTAGGACGGGAAAAAACAAGCACATGAAACACAAGTTGCAGATAGTTTTCAGTCAACTTGAGTAGATTTGTGGTTTTCATAGACTGCACATTGGGGAAAGAAAATGGACTTCCGCTCCTGAAAGCTGGAGCTGAGTGATTGATAATAATAAATTCTAGAAAAATACTGAATGAATTGGAATCGCAGTATTTCACCAAGAGAATGAAACTATGTAGGAAGCATATAAAAGGAGAATAACAATGGGCCCAAAAATGTTTCTGTATCTGGCTGTAAACATGTTTACGTCTGCTTTAAAGTTGAATATTTTAACGTGAAAGTCTCATTTTTTGGGCCCACTCAAATGGCCACTAGAGGAACTGGAGATTTATGGGGTATTCAGGGGTTTTGGGGGGGGGGTTGTTCTTTTTTTCCTCTCTCTCAACTAAACCTTTAATTGCAGCCGTCGTATGCAGATTATGACACTTCATTTGTGGTATTTTAATCCCTCAGCTAAAGCTTTACAGCCTCCCTGGAGCCCTGTGTTTTCAAGTGAAAGTAGGTGCATCCTTTCTGAAGGTTTTGTGTGCGCACACAATCATTTCAATTTCAGAAAGTCCAGCCGCGGTGGAATGACACTGAATCTGTGTCACGCTGATCCAGCTGAGCAGAGTCTCATTATTTATCAGAGAGTGTTTTCAGTCTCCCATTTGTTGCACCTCAAAAAAGCACTTTGCACTACTGAGGATGCTTCAGTATGCAAAATATCGGTTCACTTACTACATGCGTCACATAGTTTTGGATCATCACTTCATTCCTTTTTTGTGAATCCTCTTAATTTGCATCAGAATTTAAATTTTGTCCACAAGGTGCCCGCTGTAATTGTGTGTTTGTGTGCGTTTTTGCTTCCTGTTTTGTCAGTATTGACGGCGTGATGCGCACCATGAACACAGAGAAGCTGATCAAGACGCTGCCCATCATCCAGAACCAGCTGGACGCTCTGCTGGATTTCCAGGTACCGAGTGTCTTTGTGTGCTACATATGTGCGCGTCCTGTGTCAGCCATGCTTCGTTCACTTTCTCATCAAAATGTAAATTGAAACCGTTTGTAAAGTTTTGAAATGCATTGATAGGAGTATTAAATAAAAAAATCACACTATGGGGACAGATTGCACATCTAAGTGCGAGCGTCTAGGAAGGGCACGGGAGGACTGGGTGGGGACTCATTGGTGAGGGTGCTGTGGTTTGTGCCAGCGAGCTTCAAAGAGTGATAAAATGGATGGTTTCTCATTGAAATGCATACTGAATGTGTATTGAGGGAGTGTGTGTGTGTATGGAAGTGATGGGGTTTTTTATTTTTATCCCCTCCACCTAAACTAAATTGACATTTTGCTCGGTGTGTGGTGATGTGCTCGCTTCACGCCGAAGGGGGAGAGGTGTCGGTATTTGAAAGAGATGCTTTATTTTTCTGAAAAGCTTTGGAAAGATGTGAGAGCGATGCCTCCTTCACCCTCTCACTCTCTACCTCTCTTCTCTGTAGGCCAACCCTAATGAGCTGACCAACGGTGTGATCAACTCAGCCTTCATGCTGCTCTTCAAGGACTCCATAAGGCTGTTTGCTGCTTACAATGAAGGGGTCATCAACCTATTGGGTACACACACACACACGAACACACACGCAGGATAAACAGCGAGCTTTCTCTCCTACATGTGTCAGGAATGATGAGGTATATCTGCAGTTTGTCTTTTGTGTGTGTTATGCGTGTCCTCACACTCACGCTCTTGTCAAGCAGATGTATAAAAACCCTCTCGCCAGCACATACACACACGTGTGCGCGCAGTAGGTTTTGACAAGCTGTCATGTAGCTGCCAAAAGCTTCTTTTTCTACAGCCGATGAATGTTCCTGTCTTCTTTACTTCCTCCTTTCCTTACAGTACTCTGTAAAAGTCTTGAGCTACCCCTCATTTTCTATATTTTGTTGGGAAAATAATGTTTCAATAATTGATTTCTTGAAACACCATGTTGTAGCCATTTCCCTCATTGCCGAGGTTCAAATTTTTGTGAACGAGACGCTCTCATGACTTCTCGAGTGACAATACTGACCAGCTAATCGGTGGCATGCAGTGTGACGACATTACATTTTAGTACCTGGTTGGATCGTTTGGAACTGCGGCCAAGCAGGTGCTGAAAAAGTACCTGATACCAGGTACTATGACCTGATGGAAAACCCTGCAAACCGTGGTGAAACTGTGCCGAATCGATCCAAGTAGGTACTAATGGAAAAGGGGCTTTGGACAAGGTTTCTTGTAATTTCTTAAAGCAGTCTTCAGGAATATTTCTCCAGGCTTTTAAAGGACATTTAAAGCTTTTCTTTGGACGTTTCTGCCTTGTTCCATTGTCAGTCGAGATGATCCCACACTGGTTTAATAAAGTTGAGGTCCAGGCTCTGGTGAAGCCAATCCATGACTGATAGAGTTCCACTGTGTGTTTGTCTATCATAGTATGCTTTTACTGCATTGGGAGTGTTTGGGGGATCATTGTCATGCTGAAAAATGATGCTGTTATGAATGAAACCATTTCCAGATTATATTGCATTTTTCATCATAATCCGATGATACTTTTCTGCGTTCATAATTTCATCAGTTTTTAAAAGATCCCCAACATCACTGAGTGAAATGCATCTTCAAACCATGACAGAGCCTCCACCTCTCTCCTGACCTCCTCCTTATATACTGATTTGAACAAAAAATGTCAAATTCAGATTCCCTGCTCGATCAGACCTGTTGTCACTGATTTTCAGTCTGTGCCAGCCTTGTAATCTGACATACCTCAGCCTTTCCTCCCTGTTTCCCTTCCTTAAGAATGGCTTCTTGACAGCCACCCTTCCACTGAGACCATTTCTGACGGGGCTTCAGTGAACAGCAGGTCTCGAGTAGAACTATGTCAGGTCTTTGCTGGATGTATTTTTTTTCTTAAAGACATGACTTTCAGATACTCTTCAACTGCTGTAAACAGTTTTTCAGGCCTGTCACTTCTTCTTTTGTCCTTCATTTGTCCGGTTTTCTCAGATTTGCTGGCGTATGACAAGTTGTCGGCTAACAGCTCTTCACCTCGTTGGTGCAAAAATGTTATTTCATGCCTGTCAAACTCTGTTATCACTGGCCTTTTTTCATAGACTCAACTAAACAAAGGCAAACAAATGATGTGTTTTGGTGACAGGCAAGTAATAAAGTGCCTAAAGATACAATTTAAAATTGGTTCTCTCTAACGGTCTCTTTTGTAAAGACACAAAACTAGTCCATGCCTTGAGTTAGGTGCATTTGTTAAGTCAAGGAAAAAGAATGGCTCTGAAAATGGTCAGGTATAAGGACTGGACTGGAAGTGAGTGAAAAAGCAGCCAATGTCCAAAGAAAGAACTGTGAAATACTTGTAGAAAACCTGGAGAACTATTACTCAAGAAAACTTTCCAAAGTCTGGCTGCTTGGTAGACAAACGAGTAGAAATGAGGGGTGGCTCAAGACTTCTGACTTTCGTACTGTACTTCACACTTCTGTCTTCCTTTTTCCTTTTAAATTTGTATGTCTTTCCCTCTCTGTAGAGAAATACTTTGACATGAAGAAGAACCAGTGTAAAGATGCCCTGGACATCTACAAGAAGTTCCTTTACAGGATGACGAAGCTCTCAGAGTTCCTCAAAGTGGCAGAGGTATATTTTTCCACGCAGACACCTTATTTTGAAGGCAATTTTGACCCTTTTCCTTAAAGGTTTTTAAAACAAAAAAGGCAAAAAACCCTTTATATATACATAAAACCTACAGATACGGTGAACCAGAAGTGCATATAAAGAGGGCCACATTTTTGCTCACACAGCTACTGTACGCTCTTCAAACCAGAATTCCTAACTTGCCCTCCCAGCCCCACATTTGCTGCACACACTTACATATATATGCACCCAAAATAACCCCGAAGATGGAGCATGTGGTTAGGCGCTCCGTTAGCTCGCTCTCCCTCTGCTCCCCACACTCCTCCATCTCATCCTTTCTCCTCCCTCGCTCTTCCCTCCGCCCCTGACAGAGATGGATACTCGTGTGGCTCTCCTTCGCCCAGCGCCTACAGATCATCCCTCTTTCTGTCTTCCCTCTGGTGCCCCCTCTCTTCCATCCCTCCCGGTGTTTCAGCAGACTTGAAACAGTGAGATCAGCTGCTGTAACTTCCACATTAGTGGGTTTTATCTTCTCTCCATTAATGTACATAAAAAATAAATGTTCCCAGTCACTTTCCTTTTGTCTTTTATAATTGGCTTTTGAGTAGCGCTCTGAGCTATTCATATATTTTTTTCGCTTCCATGTTGTACATGACATGATTCAAACATGTAGATTTCAGGGATTTCCAAGCCATCTATGCAGTTTATGACATATCCATAAATTAAATGACATGTTTCTCAGTAGCGAGCTGGTGCAGATGAGTCTGCTCCATGTGGCCATTAACGCTACATCTAAACGATGAGTAGTCAGTGTAGTAAATGTACTAAAAACAACTGAGATCTTGAGGTGTTACCTTTTTAGTTCAATGGATTGTTGAAGCAGATTTGCACATGAGGGTTGGGCATCATTTTAAGAAAGCAGCTTTCCACAGCAGACATTTTTGCTCAGGCCCTGCAGTTAGAAAGATTACCAGTGGCTCAGAACTGTCCTAATCAAAGGGAGCAACATGAACAGTGAGAGGACTCGGGTGACTGGACATTAGTCTTCATTAATTCTGAGATTTACCCCTGTTGTCGTGTGATTGGTGAAAAATGTCTGCAGTGTAAAAGGCCTCCTGTTAAAATGGGACCGTCCCATTTTTCTAAACTCTTAAGCTTTCGTTTAATAACTGAAAGCACCTGGATTGACTTGAAATGTGCCCTTGATATTCATGTTTGGTTGTTTTGTGATAAATGACAACAGGATAAATAATCAAAAGTATAAGTTGGAGGCTAACTAATTAAAATATCGTCTTTGGAAGGCACATGTTTAATTCTTACAGTGGCTGAAGCAGACATTTTACTGACTTTGGACTGTGCAGCTAGCAGGGTAAAGACTGTTTAACATCCAATCTGACTATTTTTACTTTAGGATATCTGTGTTCTCTCATGCAAGCCCACTGGTTAAAGTTGAAAAAAGGGGGGGAAAGAAAATGTGCTGTCTTTCAGTTCTAATGTTTTACGTATCAGGACATAATTTAAAAAATCCTCAGCAGGTAAACACAACCTCAGATGAACAGCAACATATGACAAATTGCACAATGTCCTTATTTAATTAAGAAAATGAAGCTAAAACACACAAACAGTTTATAGAAAATTAGTGCACCCCAGGACTGAGCAGCTTGTAGAAGCACCTTGAAGGAACTGTTTTCTGTGGGACTTCATTAGTTTTTCACATCATCTTGGAGAAATTTTGTCCCGCTGTTATTTACCATGTGTAGTCAGTTCATTGAGGCTTGTAGGTATTTGTTCATGCACAGTTTGCTTAAGGTACCACCGCAGCATTTCATTCAGGACCCCAAACACACGAGCAAATCTAAAACAGAATGGCTGAAAAAGAGTCAAACTCCTCGTCCTTATCTGTCAGACAGATGCTTGTCTCTGGAATACTTTGGTATTCAGAGGAGTTCATGATCAGCCCAATGACAACGTGCCCAGATCCTGTGGCTGCAAAACAAGCCCAGATTCATCACCCCTCCTCCGCCGTGCCTGACGGTTGGTGTGAGGTGTTTGTGCTGATATGCTGAGTTTGGCTGTCTCCAAATGTCGAGCTGTGAATTACAACCACACATCTGAGTTTTATCTTGTCTGTCTAAAGGACATTCTTCAGCAAATCTTGTGGTCTGTTTAGATGCAGTTATGGAAACCTAAATCATGCTGCCGTGTTCTTTTTAGAAGGAAGACACGTTCTCCTGAGAGTCCTTCCAAACAAGCCATACTTATCCAGTCTTTTTCTAACTGTGCTGTCATGAACTTTAACATTTAACATGCTAACTGAGCCTGTAGATCTGAGATGTAACTCTTGGGTTTTTGCCGTTTCTTTCACCTAGGGGTGGGTTTGCTGGGAAAGTTGTTAATTATCATTCTCAGTGTAGAATGATGGACTTTGCTCAGGATTTGACTTTTAATCATTGTCAGCAGTTGTTTCTCTAAGATCATTCCTGATGTCTTTTGTCCTCAGTCCACTTACTTACAATGCAGAAGCAGCATAAGTAGGTTTTTTTGTTTTTAAATTAACTACACAATATTGTTGCTGTTCATCTGAGGGTGTATTTTAATCTTTTAAACCTTGCTTCAGACCAGATCATTTATTTAAATGCTATCCTGGTCTAATAATTTAAAGAGGCTGTACATTTTTCTTCATTGACTCAAACGATCTTCAAGTAACAGGATTAAATGTTACTCATATTTCCTGTTGGTAAAGCCTGAAGGTGAGTTTGACAACAGGTTTGAAAGAGGGGAAAATAAGCTTGTTTATGTCGTGTCCTAGTGTTTTGGAGATGGTTTTGGTGCAGGTTATGGCGTCCTTTATGAGTGTTTTCAGAGTTATCACGCCATCCTTCATGCCTGCTCTCCCTCATCGGTCAGACATGTTTATCACTGTGCAGTCATTGTTGTCATTCACTGTTGAGATGTCAAACTTTTTCATGTTTATTTCTGTTTTTGTTGACACTGCCGCTGCATGAAGTAATGATTCCCCTGTTTTGTTTTGTTTTTCTTTTCTCATCCTTTTATTTTCACCAAATGGACCCCGCCCTCCTCTTTATGCTTCCTTCTCCATTTTATCCCACCCCCGACCCCTTCCTTTTTTCTTTTTTTTCCTTTTGTAAATTTTGTTTTTGACGACAGCAAGTTGGAATAGATCAGGGTGACATCCCAGATCTCTCACAGGTCAGTGTACATCTCACCGTCCACCTCTCTAATTCCAACCTTCTCACCTTTTTCCCCCCCAAAGAGTCTCTCCTGCAGCACTACTTCTTATCTCGCTGCTCTCTCTGTGCTTTCATCCACTGACTCACACTTTATTTCACCCCTGCCTATGCCTGTTTCTCCCTCCTGACCAGTTGTTTACTTCCTTTTCACTCTCCACCCTACTCCTTTTTTGTTTCTTTAAAAGAAAGCTAACCTGAATTTACTGTTTGAATCCAGGCAACTCCCTTCTGGTATAATTGATTTTGCTTTCCTGCTTTCCCTTTCACTTCTAAATACTCGTTACAGATAAAAAAATTTTTAAAAAAACCCCCAAAAAAAACCAGACTGAGCTGTGTTAAAGTTGGCCTGCTTAAGCGCTCCGGGCCATCGGCATGCCTGACGCAGATTTAAAACCCCCAAACAATGAGCTTTGGACCTTGAATCAATTAAATTAAAGTTAATTGCAAAAATGAAGGGCTTAAAAAAAACAGGACAGCAACAGCACTTTCTAATTGTCAAGAATAAATTTTCCTTTTTGTTTGTGAGTTCAGTGGAATCGCTTGAAGCGTTGTTTTTATCCTCCCCGTGGTTTATGATCGAACATCAAGGACATTGTTTTCTTTGTTACACTGCTACCCATAAACACACATTATAATTCACTTCAATACCGTTAATGACCTGTTTCTGTTTGTTTGTTTGTGTTTGTTTGCCTTCTTTGTTGTTCTAAATGTGTTAAAAATAGAAGGCCCGTCCTTGGATTCAGTGGAGTGAAATTGATCACCAAGAGGGCTGCAGCTAATGATTGCTTTACCAATCCATCTGTTGGTTGTCTTAATTAATCTGTGTAAAATACTGCAGTAAGTGGCATCGTTAATTGCTTCATTTAGTTGGTCAAACAGCAAAAACTAAACAAAAAAATCGAGAATATTGGGTTTGTTGCAATAATATTTAACAGGAAAAAGGCCCAAATCCCCACATTAGAGAAGCGGAAACTGTCAGGCTGTGTACTATAGAACATTGTTTTTGAGAAATAATGAAGCTATTAATTGTTTTTCAAAATGATAGCAAACGTATGATTATCTGGTTGTTTCAGATTCTAAATGGTGATGATTCGCTGCTGGTCTGTGTGATAGAGCATTATTAAAGTGTATGTTTTTTCTACAGAAGGCATTTACAGCGAAACTAGCAGACCTGCTGTACAGTATCATATTATTCTTAATGAGCAACAACAGTCAGTCAGTTAATTTTAGTTACTAGTTGGATGAGATCTGCTGTAAAGGGGGAAAAAACCTCAACAATCAGACATTTCTCTGTTGGCAACAGTGGCGAAGAAGAACTTACTTTGAACAGGAAGACACCTCCAGCAGGGGCAGCCATCTGCTGTGACTGTAGAGAATATAAATGATGGTGTTGTTGAGGATATGTTGAACCATCAACAAGCGCATCTGCTTGCCTCTGTTAGCTGCTGTTAGCCAGGGTTAGTGAAGGTTTTTTTTGAAGTGGATGTAACATTGTTGGACTCAGACACTTAGTGAATAAACTCTCATTTGATGTGAGAATGTAATCAAACTGTTTATCAAAGGGAATGTTTTTGTTTGTTTGTTTTGTGTTTTTTGACACTTAACCCTAACATTAGCTAGCATAAAGTTAGTTTAAAACCAACTATTGTTGTTTAGCCAACTTGTTGTCAGCGATGTGGAGACAGGAGGGTCCCATGGCTGATCTCAAGCTGCTTACGTAAAATGCCAATAATGTGCAGTGACTTGTCTTTCCCGGCCACTGTATTCAAATATGGTTGGTGAACAAGCTGGCTTCTGCAAACCAGCTTTTTAATAGATGAATTATACGTTTATTAGAAGGCATCAGTTTGCTGGAAAAGTAATTACATACTGTTCTATGCATATTTATGATTACAGTATCCTCTTTTCTGCTGACTGTATCTTTAAAGTAGCAAGTGTAGGCTAAATGTGGATGCATGTAATCAGAGATGCTGTCTTAGTGTTGGGTTGTGGGATTTCTTTTTGGTATTTTATATAACAATGAGTCAAAATTAACTTGGCATAGAGCAGTTGCTTCTGACAGATCTATTTCACCCACCCGCGACTTCTTTCATAGCACACAGCCACAATATGTGACTGATCCCAGAGTCATCTAGTTCCTTTGTCACTGTCACAGTCTCTGCTATGCCTCAGCCAGCTCAGTTTGGTGCTGTTCAAATATCAGCACCATATCTCAGAGGCGAGTTATCAATTGGTGTGTCCTTGGCTGACAGATTCATCCATAACAAAATAATCATAAGCTGCAGCCCTGATTGGATTGACAGTTTATTAAATTGAGCATACTTTGGCTCATAGTTGAAATAAACTTGGGCGAATTTTTTTTCCTATTTTTGCCTAAAGGGAGGGGGAGTCTCCCACACACTGACACACAACAGTAAAACTTTACAGCTTGCTGGATCGCGACCTTGGTTATGCATTACTAAAAAATCATTAGTGTGAAGCTGGAAGTCAACAGCATGCGAGCTGACAGTGTGGGTGTTGAACTCATAGTAAAACTGCACAGTTTACTGTAGTCATTAAACAGACGTTTTTCTTCTTCCCCCTCCTCTCGCAGAAAACAAAAGGATCATACATTGTAGGTGGTGGGTTGCATACTCTACGCCCCCCCAATCCTGCTTAACCTCCTCCTCCTGCATGAACGTCTTCATAGCATGTGTGTGTGCAACCATACACACTTGCACCTCAAGCCCTCAAAGGCATGCTCTTCCCCTGTTTTTCGAGCGCAGAATGATCTGGTGTCAACTCAGTGCAATATGTGTGTGTCGGCCTCAGGTGGCAGTCGCTATCAAACGCGCACACACACACACAGCCTTGGCACGACAAGCAAAAGGCCATGAAACCTCATGAATAGAAAATGAAGCTTCACCCCTCCGTCTTCATCTGCATGAAAAGAATCTCTGCAACGGCTTTCGGCTCGGCTCATTTAAATTCCGTCCTCCTCCTTTTTAGATGTTGTTTATTTCATACTTGTCATGCACGACATCATTTCTTCAACACGCATGGTGCAGGTGCTTTAATAGTGAATGACCCGAGCATTACTGCGTAATCACTGTCAAAAAATAAAGGAAACGTCAGAGAGAAGAAAGCAGGGATTCTTTTTTTTTTTTTTAATACTAGCGCTTTTTTCTCAGTGCTTTCTAAAGTCAGAGGTATTACTGCTAAGCATCTTATGTTAAGAGCAAGGCATGCTCGTGATATTTCCCCCCCTCTGAGAGTGTGTGTGTCAGAGCTAATATTGACTAAGCACACACACAGTCTTCTTTTCACCTATTCAGACTCTGCGGCAGTTAAAGATCTTTCTTTGTGCAAGTCGCTGTTTCTTTAACAACCAGGCAACAGTTTGGCAAGAACCCACTGTCTGGCCCAGCCTCCAAATGCCTCTCGTGTGTGTGTGTGTGTGTGTGTGTGTGTGTGTGTGTGTGTGTGTGTGTGTACTGACAGCAAACTTTGCATTCTTGCGGACGGAGAGGCAGACATGACGTTGTGATATTTTCACAGTGAAAGAATTTCCCCTCCTCTCTCCAAAGCCAAAAGAGAGATGAACTATTCTTTTAATTGCTGCATGCTAAGTATGGACGACTGAAACTCCCACTTATAGAAATGATGAGTTTGGGTCTCTAATTTATTGGCCTAGTGACACATTTTGTTTGCAGTCTTGCTTCTGTACACCACCACAGTAGATTTTAAATCACTGAGTCTGTGATTGACTGTGAAGGTTTTCAGAGGTCTAACAAACATTTTGCATTAACTGTTTAAAAATTGCAGCCATTTTTATACATATTACCGTATTTTAGAGGTTTAAAACTGACTGACAGGCACTTTCAGTTACAGTTCCTTGTTATTCTCTAAAAATAAAGCAGACTTAATATCCAAAGTTGATTCAAAGTGTTGAATTTTTATTTTTTAGGCTTTTAACTAATTTTAAATGTAAGGCCCAAAGAGATGACAGTGTGAGTGAGGGAGGCTGTCATTAGGCTCTAATACTAAAATAAACCTACCAGAGAGGAACGGCGAGAATTTTCAGTGTGGCAAAATCAACAATTTGGTTCATTTTTTAAAAAAAGGGGACGGCACCAGCCAGCTCAGGAACACCAAAAAGTCCCACCAAAACCCCACAGGATGTGACTAAAGATGTCAGAATTATTTCCATGGTTAAGAAAAATAAATTCACAACATCTAACCAACTCGGGAGCAATCTCAAGGAGGTATGAGTATTATTGTCAGAGTGTAAAATCAAGAGACACCTTCATGAAATACAGACTGTTTACAACAAAGTGCAATCCACTGGTTACACTGAAGTACAAGAAGACCAAATTAGACTTGGCCTGCACAGTTCTGCAAAAAGGGCAAAAGCCAAATCTGCCAAAGCAACCCAAGAAAAAATTGGACAAAAAAAAAAAAGTCAGTCACCTGATGTCAAACCAACACAGAGGCTTTTTAGTTACAAGATACAGAACTGAAGATGGAGATCTACAGACAAGCAGCAGCTAAAGAGAGCTGTAGTAAGGGCCTGTTGGAGCATCTCAGTGAAGGAAACACAACATCTGTTGATGTCCATGAGTTTGACCTCTATTTCCTAAACAGTTTATGCAAAACTGTTCGTTGAATTAAAGCTGAAAGTCTCCCACGTGGTGTTGTACAGACGCAAAACTCTGAAAATGTTGCCTTTTCCCAACAAGTTATGGGCATCACTGTAAATGAGCCATTAATTGCATCAAGAAAATACTGTAGGCATTAATTTCATTAATAAAATGTGACAGATTGATTTATTTGCCAATTTTATTTTTATATTTGAAAAAGTTCTGGTTGTATTTTCCATCCCAGTTTACTTTGATGTGATATATATTCATTTATTTCAATAGAGATACTTGCTTTTTCCAGAAATCTATCGTCTTTATCTTGTTTAGCTGTTGGTCTCAATTTTTTTTTAGCAGACAAAGAAACACACTTTGAATTACAGTCTACTTATTTGTGTAAATCAGAAATACCTAAAGAAGCATCAGAGCAATAACAAATACATCATTTATTAAGGGAAATACTTTAAAATAGGAAATGAAGTAAAGCTAAATAATGCAAAGCTATGTTGAATCAGTTGATGTCATTTAATTGATTTTGTTTAATTTTTATGTCCCGTTTAATATAACGTAATTATTTCTAATTTTGGCACTCGTGGTCCTCCGTAGCTCTTAAAAACCATTGATTATGCAGCGATAGTGCGGCTGCCTGGCTCACTGTCGCCTTGCTGTTTTGCTGTGGTCTTTTTTGGCATTAATGAGGCACCTAACAAGTGCAGAAGACATCCTGTTGTGCAGTGTCAAACAATTGGAGTTGAACTCGAAGCTGCAGCCGAACTGTTTTATCTGTAGTAGCATAGCAACAGTCCCCAAGTAACCCACTCGCTAACTGGTACACAACAGCTCAAATTTAGCGCTGCTGCCTGGTGTCGTTGTACAACAAAAGGCTCTTTAAACACTCCTAGCCTCGCTTGTTTTTAGGAAAAACAAGCGAGGCCATGATCTCAGTCTGCAAGTGCAATAAATGCAGAGAGAATTAGTAAAGCTACAGCAGAGGCACACTGACAAGTCGGAGGTAAAGAGTACAGCCTGGCATTGTTTGACAGGACGTCGCGGTGTGAGGGCACTGCAAGATGAATAAGACAAAGAGGCAAACGTAGCAAAGGGAAGGCCCGGCATTGAAATGATCGCTCTGTGCTCAGGAAGTCAAGAGAATAAGGCGCAGCCTCTCCTCTTCAACTTCTTACTCACTCTTTTTCAACCTCCTCCTTTGTCGTGTCTCTCCTTTGAGTCTCCTGCTAACAGTGTGAGTGTTTTCTGCATGTTGCCTTGGCTATTCCTGGAGCCTGATGTACTCTGTTACCTTCCTGTGAGACCAACTAACTCTGGGTGCTGTTTGTGTCTGTTACTGTATGTGTAGGTGGGGGGTTTTGTTTTTTTGCATGTGAGAGAAACAAGTTGAGCGGATGACTGAATTTCCTCCGTTTCTCCCCTCATACTCGACTCTCAGGCTCCCAGCAGCCTGCTGGAGGCTTTGGAGCAGCACCTTGCCTCTCTGGAGGGCAAGAAGACCAAGGAGCTGAATGCAGACACCAGGTAGACACGTTATAATTGGTCAGCGGCATCAGCCTTTCTCTAGTTTGCGTCATTTCCATTTCCATCATATGAAACTTCACCGTTCCTCCTCGAGAGTACTCCCTCAAAAAGAAAAATTGAACACCACCTCTGTTTTCTCCCCTTTCTTTTATGTTTGCAGAGCATCCACCCTGTCGAACGCCGTCTCGTCTCTCTCCTCCACCGGCATGTCCTTCAGCCGCATGGATGAGAAGGAGAAGCAGCAGGCTTTGGAGGAGGAACAGGCCAGATTGCAGGCGCTCAAGGTAACAAATTTTATTCTTTTTGGCCAAATTGTTTCTGGATCAAAGCAGGGCAGAGTCAGAGCTGCAGCAGCAGAGAGGCCAGCAGCAGCAGGTCAAGTAGTTACTGCCGTCTCCCCTTTCAAGAGACTCTTCAAGTGGCATCACTTGATTCAATTTATTCGATTTCGTGCAGCTCCCGCCAGACACAGCCATTTCTTCCCACATATTCAGCAATGCTTCAGTCGTTCAGCAGCCTTCGATGAATGAAATCAGTGCGGGCTTTTATTTTTATTTATTTATATATTTATCTATATATCTATATATCTATATAGATATAGATGGAGAGAGATATAGAGATATATATAGATATAGAGAGATAGAGATATATAGCGCAGATAATGTCGTAGTGTTCAGTGTTGAATGCTCATTTGTATTGAACTGTATTAGAGCAGCTTTGCATGATTCCCACAGTTTAAAATGATGCTCATCGTTCTCACTCTGAGTTTTGATGAAACTTTGGTTGTTCTGTTGTCATTGAACAGCAGATGGTTGGAGCTCATCCTTTCTCTTTGACCTCATGCAGGCCAAGAGCAGACGAGCTGTGTGACACAGAGCGTGAAACCTATTACATCTACACATGCTCAAAAAAACCATACCTGATTTTAGCTCCTCCCCCCTTGAAAGTCATGACTATGTTAAACTTGTGCAATAAGCCACCCTGAACCTGATGTTCACTTTGAAGAGAAGGAAGAAGTCACAGAAAAAGATGGCACAGGCCACATGAAGTCGCTGAATGTTTTTCTTGGATGCTTCTGGACATTAGACAAGAACTTTGTGTTGAAAGTTCGATACAGTGGGACAAAATCCAAGTGTAAAACCCAGTGAATCTCATAAATGGACAGGCGTGCTTCCGGCAGCATTCCTGACCCTTGGGCTCAGACACCACACGCTCCTCCACTGTCGTTGCCAGTGATGGTCCTCGACATTAAAATCGGGTCATTTAGACACAGAAGTCGGGAGTGATGCAAACGTAAATCAGGTGTGGATGTTGCTTTTTATTGCTGGAGTCGGAGTGCTTGTTATAAGTCTGTGCTTGAAGCTCTTTAAACCCATCCTATAATCCAGCCTGTCTATATGGAAATAAAGAATAATAGCCTCACAAAAACCACCTCCATGACGAGCGTAGCTGCAGTCCTGTCTCTGGAAAAACTCTACTGCAAATCTCCTGCAACATTTAAGCACTTACAAGTGGGGAGGAGAAATAAAATCCATACTGCTCCACTTTGCTTTACCGGTAGAAGACCGGCTGTGTTGTTGTTGCGTTGCTGCTGAAAGATTGTCGAGTAACTTTGGCGAGTTCTGAACTCCCAGTCGAGGATAAAGGCCAGCAGTCTCAGTGGCGAAGTGAGCAATAGAAAAGTCAAGTGTAAAATGTGTTGACGTTTCTTGCTCCAGCCCTGGGAGTCCTGCCTTACAGCAAACTGTAATTGAGTAGGAGCAGTGAAGCTACAACACAGCGACTCAGTGTGTGTGCGCATGTTAAGCGTGCTTACATCCTGGCAGAAAAGATACAGTACGTGTCTCCCAGTGTTACTGGGATCTCTGTGAGCTTTGTGTGTATCCTGGCAGATTACACTCGTCTGTGTGTTGCCAGCCAGCCAGCGCGCCTAGGTGTGCGCTCACGCACACGTGCTTGATTGGATTTTAGCACGCTGTTTACTCCGTGCCTTTGGTTGCCCCCCATTTCTGCCAGGGTCCACCGATTACCTTTTGGGTTTAGTAAGAAAGGAGAGGGGAGATAAAGTGAGAGCGAGAGCAGAACAGAGTAAAGAAGAGGAGCTGAAAAGCGAGAGAACGAGCTCTGGGGTTAGCGGGGGTCGTCCAAATACTCTAGTCCAGCTGTCTGCGCTCTCTGGTGTCCATATGGACACATGCACTCACGCTCAGCTACTGTCCAGCTGGGACCTCAGCCAAAACAATAACAGCAGTTCCCATTTGTTCCTCGCTGCACTGTCAGAATAACGATGAAGAGGACTCGGCCTGGCTGAGGCCGGCGCAGCAGCAGCGCGAGCTTCTGCCTATTAATCCGCTCAAAGTCCAAAATCCCTGAAAGGTGGACGAGGTTGTAAAGTGCAGTAGAACATTTGCATACATTGAAAGTTCAGGCTGAAGTGAAAATGCCTGGACAAGCACCTGAAAGCTTAAACATTCAAGACGTTTTATTGTCATTATGCAAGCAAAACCATGACAGTAAGGCAGTGATCCCTCACAGTGTGTAAAAAGTGTTGGTTCAAGTCAGTTTCTGGCCACTTTCATTCTCTTTTTTTTGACTTATTATTATTTTTATTGTCCATTTTATTTCTAGTTTTGCACTTTAGTTTTCCTTCTTGTTTTAAGACGTGATTTATTTTTTGCCACTTATTCTCTAACGTGTGCCTTTCTCTTATTTTTGTATGTATTTCTCCTGCTGTCTACTATTTATATTTCTTCCTGCACAGTTGGTGTTGAGCACCCACAGTTTCATTGTACATGTACAATGACAATAAAGGGCTATTCTATTCATTCTATTTATTGCTTTCTTTTAACTGGCAGCACTTTGGTCAGAGCTGTTGTTTCCTTTCTTTTTCCTTTTTCTTTTTTCTTTAAACACGCACTATCAATAAAGTATATGGACATATGTGCATCGATCCCTGTGGAGAAATGAGTTCATTGCCACAGCGAATCAGGGGAAGGACACGAGTGTGAGACGAGAAACAGGCAATAACAACAGCGAGAATGACAAAAGCGAGCGATGTGGTCGCTGAAAACGGCACTCGAAGCTTCAGCGTCTTCTGTGACTCGCATGGAGAAACCGATATTAGTTATTTTTATTATCATGTGTTTTAAATTTTAACACAGATGACTGAGAACAGAGTTGCTTGACAGTTGGACGTCTTCCGTCGAGCTGATCCTGATGCAAAATCTTTATATTAATGCAAGAGTTAAGAGTCTCTAGAGCTGCAGGAACACCTTCAGAGTGCTTTGATGATGATTTGATGAATAAATTATTTAAAACTGCATTATCCAGATGTGTTTCATAACCTGACGGCAGGCTTTTTTACTCCTGTTTCAGCTAAATGTAAAGGCGTGCGCAGCTCAGGCTTCACATGCGTTTGAATTCATCTTCCCGAATCAGCGGAAAAGGCACAAAATTCTAAACCTGTTATTGTTTTCTCCAGTTTGGTTGGACTCTGCTGATGTCGGTGTTTCTGTCACCAGAGAGATCCGCATTCAGCGTTTCAGCAGCACCTGAGTCTCGGGGTCAAGCGCTGCCGGACTTTTTAGCATCGCAACAAAAAAGAATTTGCTGGAAACAATTAGTTTTAAAGTACTTTACACTAATAGCCTGTCATTGTATTGTTGTGTGCGCTGAATCAAAAACAACACGGCAGCCTTGGCAGGCGAAACTGCACAATAATCTGAGGCTGGGAATTCATTTGGCCTGGCTTTTAAAGCCAAGAAGTGACTCTGTAGATCCCCAAAGCGTACTTTCTCCTGTGTATTTTCTCTTGCTCATCCTTGCGTCACGTCATTCATTTGTGAGATTAGATGCCTGAATCAAAAACAGCAACACAAAGCTATATAACTGCGGAGGTTTAGGGTGGTACTTTCCTCTGTGGAAATGTGTATTTTTCTTCAAGTGCACAGTGTGTCACTTCCCCCGGATCGGAGCTTGTTGGAAAAGAGCCTCTTGTTTATTTCTGTGGGAAATGGCTGTTTAAGTGTTGCCTTCCTGGTCACATTGTGCTGTTTTTCACACTCCCGGCTGTGTGTTCTCCTTCCAGGACCAGCGCCTGAAGGAGATCAGCATGCAGACTCCACCCTCTGCCTCCCCCAGCAGCCAGTCGATAGGCAGCGCCAACAACAACAACCACGTCACGCAGACCCCGGAGTTTTTCAGCTCCACGCTGTCCACCAACAGGTGAGCACGCTGCACAGCCAAACACCTCCCGCACACAGTCATACTCATCACACTGAAAAGGAGCCATTAGCTTAAATATGCAGCGCTTTGTAAAGATGTTCAGTAACGAGCACAGGTGTGCACGTTACTGAACAGGTCGGTGAGGAATTTGCATTTTACCACCGTCCTGTGTGCAGCAGAGATCTGACTTCATGCTGCAAGCAGCAGGTTTTGAGACAAGAGCAGCACATAGAGTTCTTAAATGAAACCCACTTGGTAATATGGTAACTGATACAGCACCACTGACCAGCTACAGTGTAGCTCTAACACCAATGCACTGTGTTAGACGTAGACAGGAGTTACTTTGTAACTCATCTAAAACCTTACGCTACAGCCTGACGTTCACCCGGAGAAATGTAACTCCACGTTACATCAGCACAGTCTGCAACACTTGTGATTGGTCCGTTCAGTTACATTGTTTCCTCCTGTGTTAGTAGGCAGCTACTTTTCAGTACGGCTGGGTATCGTCACTGATGTCTAGAATCGATTCGATTCAATTCGATTTGAATCTGGGAAATTTTGCCTCAGACAGTCAGAAATATTATAATTCAGATCAGTACATTTACATATTTTTGTATCTATAAAAAGGAAGCTGACACTTTCCAGACTTTATCAAAGGTGTGAGCGTCACAGCAGATACCTTTGTGTCAAAGTAGCTGAAGATAAAACACAGAACAACATGAAGGTGATTTTCCTGGCCTGGGTTTTATAAAAATATTCTGCAGTTCATCAAAAACAAAAGAAAACCATTAATCAACATATGAATGTTACCTCTGAAGTTACAGCGGTTTTATTAGAGACACGACTAAGCGTTTTGCATTTTGCATCATTTTAAAAAGTTTACATTTGTTCAGTATTGAACGGCAGAAATTAGGTTTTCTTTTCGGAAGTAAGTAAAAGGGAAAAAAACAGCGGCCGACAGCGCTGTAAATAACAGACTTGTGCGTAACAAGCAAGCGAATATTGCAGAAAACAGATTTCCAGACGGGAAACTGTTCATGAAGTACACAGAGAGAGAGAGAGAGAGAGAGCTGTGCATGAAGTGTACGATGTTTATGTGAAGCGTAGTTTGGATCTTCTTTTGCTGCTGGTTCAGTCAGTATTGTTTGGAGAGAGATCAAACTAACAGCTCTAGAATCAGCGCAAAAAAGGGCGTAAACACAAAGCTTGGACCCGCCGAAACATCAGAATCAGCGAGCTGTCGGCTTTCAGCCCCGACCGTGTCCGTGCCGTCGGGTGAGAAAGGCGACATCTCACTGATTCTGATCCGCGGGTCCGCGCTTTGTGTTTGCGTCTTTGTGCAGAATCCGTGTGCCTGCTCTCATTTACTGTTTTAGCTGTTTGGTGGTTGTCGAAACTGAGAATCTGGCATTTCGGGCAAAATAAATTTATATTAAAAAATCGATTCAGGATTTTAATGAATCGATATCACGTTATCCAAGCCAGAATCGATTTTAATCGATAAATCGATTATCAAAACCCACCCCTACTTTTCAGACTGTCATCTGGATGTGATGCACAAGCAACAAATGAGTTAGTGATTCGTTTTCTGTCAAGTCCATGAAACATATTGGCTTTGATTTGAGGGTGATCATGTGACTGACGTGATTTTTATCCTGGCATCCTAGGTGAAAATCAGTGGGAGCACTGTTGAGTTCCCGCCTCTTACATACAGTCTTGTCATTTAAACCCAGTTTGCACTGGCGTGACGCATTACTAAATCTGTTCTTTAGTTTGTATGAGTGCAGAGCCCGTATAGGAAGTCAGCAGTGTGCAGACAGACGATAACCACTGTTAAAGAGGAGCTGATAGAAAACTTAAAAAGATGCATTTGAATGATGGTGATGCTGTGAAGATCTAATGTTGTGATCTAACCCTACATTACGCTGTCACTCGTGAACTTGGTGCAGTATGAGGAGAATCGGTCAGGACATCGTCCTTGTTACGTTCTTACTACAGGAGATAGTCCACTGCAGACAAGTTCTCACTACTGGAAACACTTAAGGAAGCTGCCAGGAGGCAGGACACATGACAGACTTAATTAGCTAAACTGTTCTCACATGCCCGAAATTCAACATCACGCAGACTTTGCTCTGGAGACATGATGACATTTACATTCTTACTCACAGCTCCGGTGGGTGAAATATTAGGGCTGCAGTGGGTTTTAGGTGCTGGTGCCCAGCCATTTGAACTCAACAGGAGGTGCTTTATATTATAATACAGATTTTCAGCTGAAGTTTCAAGATGTTAATGAACTTTTTAAAGACAGTAACAAACCTCCTCTTGTTGTGCAACAGAGATTAAAAATATATATTTGTTTTCTGTCAGCGTGCATTTTTTAAAAAAAATGCTTATCTAACACAACACATCCTTCTCGTATCTCATCTCCGGCTGTAGCGGAGGTAAAGTAAGACTATTTATTCTTGATAATCAGAACAGAATTTAGGCCCAGTGTGCACGCTCTGAATTTACTGCTCCTAACTGCTTTATTGCTCTCTGGAAGTTTTTACAGCCCTTCAGAGCGGGAGGATTAATCTTTATCTGTGACAAACGAACATTTTTAGTGGTGGCTTTAGCTATTTATGCTCAATTGATTAAATATTAATGCTGCGTCTCCATCTGTCTTTCCGTATCTCTCTGTTCTCTCGCTGACTTACTCGATTCCTGTTCCCCTTTTTTCTCCCCCTCCTCCCTCTCGACTCATCCTCATTTCTTTCACCCTCTTTTTCTTCTTTTTTTTTTTCTGCTCGCCTCTTCTGTGGCTTTCCTCTCTGCTTTTCTCTCCTCAGTGTGCCCAATCTGAACAGTGACCTGTTTGATCTTCAGCCGGCCTTCATCCCTGCTGTGCAGAGCACTCCTTCCATCTCCAACGCCAATAGTGCCTGGGGAGGTACGTTACCTGCATACATACACGTTTTCATTTATTTTTATATATATTTATATATATAAAAAAATAAATGCACCAGCAGGGACGCAGACATGCGTATAATCAGACTTACACAAGTTAATTTATTTCTGTAATATCCCCTCTGGCTGCCACTCGAGCACCTGTGTCCATCCATCTATCTGACCATTCGTCATGGAAACCATCCATCCACCACCGTCATCGTGTTTTCTTCAGGGGCTAATGTTGCGTGACCCAGTCGGCGTCTTGTGTTGCGTTCCAATCTCTGCTGCTCAGTACAGAAGTGAGACTCGCACAGCGTCTCCTTGTTGTTTGTTTGTTTGAGGCTGAAAAGCTGAGAACAAACTGCACCCCAACAAATTTGTGTGGAGGGGAAAAAAACCAAGAAGGTCGACATTTCAGCGGGTGCAATCGGCCGCTTCGGATCAAAATGTAGCGCAAAGATGCGTCTGTAAGCTGGGCTAGTGCGGCGTATTTAAGGCTTTATGATAAAGGATTATGCAGAGTTTGGCCACGTTACAGTCAGAGCGACTTCCTCACTTCAGATGTGAGCCTTTCGCATTATCAGGGACTCTGACCCAGAAGCTCAGATAAATGTCCCCCGTACTTTTCTCAGAAATACCACAAAGCTTACTTGCTTCAGGAAATGTCAGAGGATGTAAGATTACGAGATACTGATCGGGTTTTCAGTCGGGCAATAGACGGAGGATGTATTTTAAAAGAGTACTTTAATATTTGAGGGAAATATGCTTCCCGTTGTGCTGGGGAAAACTTTACAGAGAATGTGTGGCTAGCTGAGACCACGAGTTGTAACGTTCCCATTAAAGGGATGCACTGACTTGTCCCACTTTTTCAGCTGGAATGATCCTTTTTAGGGATTTTTCTCACTCACACTTTTACCACCGTACCAAAAAAGAAATGGTATTCACTTCATTTATTACCATTTTGGTTCATTCAAGCTCAGTTTGAGTCTTTCATGATTGCACTAGTGTTTTTTCTCTGCTCTGTTTTACTGTGAGTACACCACCTCACACAAGAGACGGGTGAAGTGAAGATGATAGCAATCAGGTAGAAGACGGCTCCTTCTCCCTGCTGTAGATGCACTAAAAGCTTCCCAGTAAGTGTAAAACCAAACATAATGAGAAAGAGAAAGAAAGTGCTTTTGTTGGAGCTTTTCAGTGGGTGTCAACATATTTTTTTGGTAAAGCGAAAAGCCAAACAAACAACAACAAAAACGGACTTAAAAGCTGGTGCACTGCTGCAGAAACATGGTATCAAAGGACAGCACAACGTGTAATATAGCTGAATAGATTGGCCCCAATGATGAGCTTTCTGAGCCAGCACCAAACCAGTGTCTCATACAGTATAGATGTCAGCTCGGAGCATCTCTGGGAAATTAATGAGCTTATATCCAAAATGGCAGAGTCTTCCTTTACATACACGCAAAGTTTTAGTCAGGGAAACTTGTGCCGTGACAGAATTGCCAATTACAGGTGCACAAATAGCAGCATGCTAGTTGTTAAGACGTCACTTTTTCTGAATGTTGTAAGAGCAACATTTTACATGCAGATAATTGCATATCTGTGCTTTATGGTGACGTTTTTGGGGCGTATACTCTTTTTGTGGATCCCACAAAGACGCCCGTTCCCCCGAGGCTTCGAGCTCCTAATCCCAGTCGGGGATGCGGAAAGACAAAAAGGTGCGTCAGTGGATTTCCTCGTGCACTGGCTTAACTCTCCCATGAAAGGCTGACGTCCCCGACAGCCTGCGCAGAATCCCGAGTCATCGAGCAACAACAATAGCAGTACACTGGGGACTGTAGCGTCCGTGCTCCTAATCTAATGGGATTAGTTAAGCAGGAGGTGCTGGAATCCTTACTTAAAGCAAAGCTGTGACTTTGGGCCTGTCTGATGGATGGATGTATGTACAGCTGTTTCCTTTGTAAAAGTGTGCCCGATAAAGCGTCTCCAGCTGCTATCTCGCGCAGCCTAAATAGCACAAACGGTGCTTTAATCAGTCATATTTAATTGCATTCCTCAGGACTGGACAGCCAACCTCTGCAGCAGAGCGGCCCCGCCATGACCGTAGATTTCGATGCTGTGTTTGGGAATAAGGCCACACCCAGTAACAACGGCCCGCAGCCTGCAGCCGGTAAAGCCTCCTCTGCCTGACTGTCCGGGCAGAGCCAGACTGAACTAAACCTTTTCCATCTTTTTATTATATAACTTTTGGCTTTGCTGGGAACAAAAGCTTAACACTTTACTAACCTTCTGACTTGTTTCTTGCGACTGAGTGGGTGTGTGCAGCTTGCTCGCTCTGTCACATAGACCTTTTGTAACACTTCAAACCCGAAGATGACTTCAGAAACAAATGCTTCCAGTATTTTTTATTGTTTAAAGGTGCATTGTTATAACTGGTACATATTATATCCAGGATCTGAGCGTGACCTAGACAGTGTGTAGGTAGCAGAACAGTAAAAGTCACAGCCATAGCTACTTGATGATCTTTCAAAATAAAATTCATATACATCTAGCACCTTTTAAGACTGTTAATGTGTGTCTATGAGGCTGATTTTAAAAGCAGTGGTTGCAGACCACGGCACAAACGTATGCAATGAACTTGCAGACTCTGAAATGGTTGCTCGAAAGCAGGGACCAAGTCTGTGACCACTCACAGTCAGCTGCTGTCCTCAAAGAGACTTTGTTGGATCAAGATGTAGACAAAGCTGCATTGAGATGGAATTAGTCTGCAGTTAAACTCAGTTGGTTAAGTTAGTATTTACATGGAATCTGTTTGTGATAAAATGGCAAAGATCGCTGATTTACTTTGATACACGGACGTTCACATTACCTGCTTGCACTCAGAGTCCAGGCAGAACCTCATACATCTAAAACTCCTCCACAGATAGTTGCTGCAGGGCAGCAATGTAGCTGCAACGTGACATGGGTAACATTGCTTCTAAATCAGAATATAACCAGAATACAACCGGTTAAGCCAAGTCATTTATTTCAGAGAGATAGGTTACACTCATCAGACTGACTCATATTGATTGCAGTGCTCTGACAGTCGTTCATAAATTAGACGGTAATTATTTGCAGACCTTTCCAAATCCACGTGAGAGTGACTGGAGCTGGTGTGAGTTTGGAGACAAGTTGCCGTCCACCAGTTTATCGTCGTCTGACCCCAGAGAGGGTGGTACACACTAAATTAGTTGGTCACCACAATCGGGCAACCCCATAGATGTTTTTCTAGTCAGAGGTTGTCATCCTGTTTTTCCTCCAGTGTGATTGAGGCATTACTGGGTTTCTTTAATGTGCAATCTTTTAAATTTGAGCATTCAAACAGATCTTACCAAGCTGGAAGAAAACTGCTAAATACCGTAGTTAACTTCTGTTATCATTGTTAGTAGTGAGATGATTCTGACAGAGTGAACAGAGCTGAATCTATGAATACACTGTAAAGAATATTGTTGAATAGAGGAGTCATGATGTGTAGGAGGCCATCCTTCAGCCTCCTCGCCTGCTGCTGCTGTGTCCTCCCTGTTATGGTAACAGCTTTGGACTGACTCTGACTGGCTCTTAAGTGTTGCAGGTCTGAGCCTTTTGGCTCTGAGCCCTCTTATTAGCTTACTTTCCTTTAACCTCTCAGCAACTGACACAATCAATTCCAGCGCTTCTCAACCCTTTAGAGTCCCGAGGCACTCCTGCAAAGCATATAATTTTAAGGCACACCGAGTTATCGACCACTCCAGAGAAGGTACAGCAGATAAGAGCGACTACCTGCAGAGGTCATCTAAAGACTATTTTCATCATAAAGGGAGAGGGAAGTTCAGAAAGAAGTGCAGGTTTAACTGCAGCAGCACGGAGGAAGTGTGCTGTGACTTTGTTGGGTTTGTTTTAAATTAATTAAAGGGGTTTTTTTGGGTGCTTTTATTTCACACTTGAGGAAATTTACTGAAAGGTGTTTCATGGTGCCAGCCATTTTCACTGTGCTGGCGTCCATCAATCAGCCTCATCGGGATTTATCGTCCAGCTGTTTCGGAGCAGCATTCGCTCCACGCGCAGTTCACACTCGTTGTCGGGACGACTTGATCATAGCACATTTGTCACACAGATCGCTCGTCGTAATCTCGAGGAAAGAATATCCTGAAGTCACCTGGGTGAAATGTTGTCACGTTATCATTGTTATCCGGAGGATTAGCTGTATTTGCACAGCTGTAGCGCTGCCTCGTCAGACACTCTTAAAGCCGTTTCACTCCAAAGGACCTGAGTTGTGACTTTGCTCGGGAGCTGCTCGCTCTAATCTCGTCTAACCCCGTCAGTCTCCTCTGCTCAGATTTAACAGTTGGAGGCGTGCAGCTTGTTCCTGGCTCTGGACGGAGCGACTCTTTCTATTAATAGGGCCTGTGTCGAGGCTGCCACTACAACTACCAATACACCATCTGGGCCACTGGCAGCATCGCATGTAAAATCCCCCTGTGTGTATGTGTGTGCTCATGCATTATCTGTGTATTTCTATGCGTGCTCACATGTGTTTGTGAGTCTGTGCTCACACGTCTTCTGTCATTTTACTCCATCCCATCTGTCTGCTTCTGCTCGTCTGTTGTTTGTTGTTGTGGTTCACACCATCCCCACCTTCCTACTCCTCCCTGTATTTCCTCTCCCTCCCTCTCCCTGTCTTTGCCTCATCGTCTCCCCATCACACTTCACAAGGCAAAAATCACCCAGGCAACTCCTTTCCATCTGCTCTCCTCCTCCTCCTCTTCCTGTCTGTTTTTCCTCCCTTCTTAATTAATTAATAATTAATACTTTGCCTGAATTTTGGCCACTCTTAAGCTGTATTTGACCTCTAGTGATCTTTTCAAGATTTGAGTTTTCTGAAGGACAACAAACAATTTCTGCTGGTTATTCTAATGAAGGTGCTCTGCCTGCTACTGCTGTGTCTGTGTGTCCGTGTTATTTAAAGCAGACTTGTAATGCATGCTTACTGCTGTGCTTCACACTTGAAAATAATCCTTATAGTATCTCACAATGGCCTTGGTGCAGCCCCTCAGTGCATTCTCTGTATATGGGAAGCTCTCCCTTGGAAGTTGGGAGGCAGTGGGAGAGAGCTGTGTGCCGTCAGGGATGTTAGCCTCTGACTGATGTCATAAAGAAAAAAAAACAGTTTGAACTGACCTCGTTATTCTAAACTCTGTTTAACATTAGCAGCCACATATATGTGAGAAGAAATAAAGGTATAGTTCTGCCTTAATTCTGCTGCATTCCTCTGTTTATGATCTTATCTGGTTTTGTCAGTGCAGCTTTCTGTTATTAACAAGCTCATAAAGACTTGCACAAGTCGTCAGTGAAGAAGTCACACTCTTAGAAAGGCCTGACGTTTGTTAGTCGCTTTGTGTAAACTCGTGATGATAATCTTCCTTCTCAGGCGGGACAAGTCTGAATTGAGTTTTGTCACATCAGCGTGGAAGCTGCGGCAGAACCAGATGAAACACTTGGACGGAGATTAAATGCACATCTTGTACTTCCTAAGAGGACTGTGTATCTTCAGTTATTACCTGCATAAAGGATGGGTTAATAGGGTTATGTTGGAACCGCAGAATAGAGTGGTCTGATATTATTGAGTTTCCTGATCGTAAAACTGATTTATGATCATTTAGTCATCAGGATTCAGATGTTTTAAAATGGGGATGTGTTAGCTTTAGCTGCAGTCTGTTGGCATGATATAACATACTATATGTATCAAGTTAATAAGAGGGACTCTTTGCAGGAAGAAGTCGCTGTTTGTGACCTGATTCAGGGCTTTTCACCAGGGAGAACAGTGTGGTGTGTGGCAGCAGGGTTTGTTAATGTTGATGTACTGGGTGAGAAAAGTAATCCTTACTGTGTGTTTACATACACACTGAAATATAGATGAATATATCAAATATGATGTTAAACTTGGTGTTTTTGACCAAACGTAATGCATTTATAGGTGCTGTAGATTAAATTCAGGTGAAATCGTTGTGTAATTGTTTCACATTTCAAATGTACAGAGCTTTGTGCTGGTGCTTGGACAAGGAGGCTGTGCCATCCAGTGTCCAGGCCTTTGTGTTTGGGCCTTGGCTCCATTAAACAGCACATTAGTTTTTATCTGTTATGAGGAGCAAAAGCGAAACTTTATTAAAAAAAGAAAATCACTTGATTTGATAATAAAAGGGACAAAAGTATTCCCTAACCCGCTGGCTGCTGCTTGTTTCTGGGTGAAATTGGTCACAAAGAAGGTGCTGCAGTAGAAACTTCCTCATCACTTCTTTTGATCACCAGTAAATTACAGTCATTTTCATGGAAGATGCCGACCTGCGTGCTGACTTTTGTGTTGTGCTTTTGAAAACGTACCCCCCGCTCTGCAGGCGGCGAGTGAGGGTTTGAGGACTCGTGGAACATTTTCCAAGTTTGGTGGGTGGTCAGCGAGTGTTTGCGGGCAAGTCGGTGTCTATCAGAAGGTGTCACATAACCCTATGACAACCCACTGGATACCAAACAAATCACAGCAAGGTTTTTGGCGTAGCACCCTTTTATGTGGTATCACTGCCAGCAACCACTCATCAACCAGTTGGTGGAATACGTACTTTTCCCTGGCTAGTGGGCTGCCCACTGGTCTCCTGACCCTTTTTTTTTTTCTTCTTCTTTTTTTTTACCCCTAGCAACCTGTGGTTACCAGGAGGTTCCTGAGCAGTCTAGACTGAAGCCTATCAGCCATTTACTTGGTTCTTAAGCTTTTAGACTCCGTGGGCCTGATCCAGTCCAGCACCACCCAGAATCAACTTCAACCTCAGATCAGAATTACCTTTTATAACAGAAGATTTTCCCAAATCTGGGATAAATACGGTTTGGAAGACTGGTTTGCTTAGAAGAAAGACAAAGAACAGCAGGTTTCACTCAACTGTTGCTGTTGTTTTGGTCTCACATACAGCTATACACAGCCTATATTATTGTAACTGAACTGTAAAACTGTCCCTGTTATCGACTAAACAATCGCCACCCGAGTCCGATGGACCCCAATCCTCAACAGAAACCTGAGATGCTGGAAAGGGCTGATTAGGAGTCCGCTCCTGGGAATGAAGCGACAGCTACTTAAGGCCACTCTTGCAGGGTTATGAGGGAACAAGAGAGTTTCTGTTAGCATCAGTCAGTTTGATGGAGCTGGTAGGACTCATAGCAACAAAAAAGTCATCAGTCTGTAGATAAGAAACAAGCTAGAACCTTCACTGTCTTGAAACCACTGAAGCCTCTTCCTCCGTATCTGCCTGTCACACAGCAGCTCCTAAAGCTCTTTTTTGTAAAGATCCCCCATCATATGTTAATACCACCCTTGGGGACATTTAGGTATGATGAAGCCAGCGATGGTGGGTACTTCATTTCTGAAAGAAACGCAACGTTTTTAAAACTTCTTTTCAGATCTCTGAGCAGTCAGCGCTGGTGTTTTGAATCCTCGATATGGATTTACTTTCTTCTTTCCCTTTGATCTTAAACTCTATTGACTGTCAAATCCATCGCTGAAACACCTAACACAGATATCATTATCTCCTCAGTTCAATACGACACACACCGCTTACTTATCTCCCTCCATCCCTGCTTTCTTCTTCTTCTTTTTGCTGCCCTGCAGTGTTGTGTGATCTACTGAGGAAGCTTGTTCCGTTCATCTGTCGCTTCTTGGTTCAGTTTAAGTCAGTGGTGCTTTACTGATGTGACGATTTCAGAAATAAAGAAATATAAACTCACCTGTGTTGACAA
This sequence comes from Haplochromis burtoni, assembly GCF_018398535.1. Lineage (NCBI taxonomy): Eukaryota > Metazoa > Chordata > Actinopteri > Cichliformes > Cichlidae > Haplochromis > Haplochromis burtoni. Next base: position 459,828 of record NW_024582680.1, on the reverse strand, counting down.
AGCGTTTTATCACAGGAGGGAAATCAGTGTTTAAAACTAGGTTCATTTCTCGATCTCCCTTCTGTCTCAATTCCCGTTCTTCTCTCTACTTCCAGTCCTCTTTCTGTCTCGGTATATTTTCCATCCTCTCCCTTTTTCTCTCTCATCTGCTAAGCTAGCAGGAAGAGTGCTTTCTGAATCTCTTGTGTCAGCACCACTGTCAGACCCACACACCGCTTCCTAACTAAATATTATTCCTCCGTTTTTTCCCCTCTCCACCATCAGTTGCCTTACTTTCATCCTTTCTCCTTAGCAGCAGAGCAATCGTTTGTCCTCATTCTTGTTTTAATTTTTGTTGCTGTTCTCCTGCCTTCATCTCTCCATCTTTCAATGAAAGATATTTTTTTAATAGTTTTAGCCATGCTGACCTTTTCCTCCTCTGAATATGCACCATCACATCTCCAGGTTCCCACCATCAGACCTGTGCTAAGCCATTAGCTGAATGAGTGCTGACATGAGAAGCTGTTAACGCAGCCACTTAGACGCACACACTTCCACACCAGTGCAGGAAATTACCCTGTCATTTCCACCTATCAGAGACAAACTCGGTTAACTTTCCCACACAGAAGCACACGCACATGTTCCAAACTAATCACTGTTCAGTCACCGTGTGTACATGACGACTACAAACAGATAAATCAATCATCTGGAACAACTGCTGCAAGCTACCGAGTCAGGGATTAAAGGCTCACTACTGAAGCTGCTACATGGCAAAGAAAAAAAGAGCGGTTTAGGTCGAGGATATCTGATTTAAACTATCTGCTTTTTTCCCCGTGTGGGTAAATGCTAAAAATAGGTCGGAAAGAATTCAATTAACAGAGAGGCTAGCAGTGAGATTGAGGTTCATATTAAGGAGGCCCAACTCAGCAATATTCTCAGATCAAAACTGTCCAGCTCGGCTTCATTAAAGTGGTCGAGCCATAAGTTGATGTATTTAAAGAGTAGGAAAAATTAGGTTGAAAGCAAGAGCCTGCTCTCATTAGAGTCAGGATTAAATGTCTTCTCACTGATACAGAAACTTTATAACGTTTGTTCCCAAACTTTCTTGTCTTGTCCTCCAGCGTGAACTTCACTCATTAACTTTTAGATGTTGTTTTTCTTTTTTCAGCCTTACCATTGATAGTCCCCCGTCTCCTTTAGTAAGTTGGTAAATTCTGCCTGTCGAACTTTTTGTTGTTGGGTTGGAGCATAATACAGCTCACAGTGAGAACAGCTGCAGATTTCAATGGAAATGCAGTCATTTTGTGATATAGGTGGACAAGTTTAAGCAGACGTCTGCTATTAAAGAAGCTAGTTTGTCTGTTCGGGTTAAGTAAACATGGTATTTTTGGCAACCCAAAGTAAAACAATGCTCAGAGGAACTGCAAAAAAGGAACTACATCTCAGACTCTGCTGACCTCAGTTAACAAGTTCAGGACAGCATGATCAGAAAAAGACTGAAGAAGTATTGCTTGTTTGGAACGGAGGCCTAACTGTGATTTTTCTCTCTAAAAATCACAGTTTGTAAATCAGAAACCACAAGACTTCTGGAATGTCCTTTGAACTGATGAGACCAAAGTGGAGATGTTTTGCTGCGCAGCACCATGTCTGAAAAATCCCAACAGCATATCAGCACAAGCACCTCATACCAACTGTCGGGCAGGATAGAGGAGGGGTGATGAGAGGGGCTTTTTGCAGCCACATGACATGAGCACCTTGTAGTCACTGAGTCGAACATGGACTCCTCTGTATGCCAAAGTGTTCTAGAGTCAAATGTGAGGCCACCTGTCTGGCAGACATTCTGCAAACTGAATCAACGCTGTAAAGAAGAGCGGACTAAAAGTCCTCCACACTGATGTGAGAGACTCAAAGCCACACAGAAAATGATTTCTTCATGTTATTGCTGATAAAGGCAGTTCTACAAGCTGCTGAATCACAGGGTATATTCAGTCCTGGGAAAACTTTCTTTTTCACATCTGTAACTGCAATCTAATTAGCATTTAAGACAAGTAAGCTACCATGAACGACTTAGTTTGATTACAAAAAGGCTACACCATATTCTTGATACAGTAACCCTACGAAATGCAATTTGGCTAGTAAAATGTTGATTACTACTGTAGCTGAGCTGTGCAGCTCACATTACAGCAGGCAAACAGAGTGATATATATGTAGCCTTTTGCTCCTTGTCTCTTTATTGACTTGGCATATGGAGAAATCCAAAGCTTGACAGGCCTTCTGTGCCTAGTTACAGTTTTCTAATCTGTAACTGAACAGTTGCTGTTGAGGGAAAAGGTTCATCAGCGGTCAAGTCTGCCACTCGGTTAAATTAAATATGAAGTGCTTGATCTTGCTTTTTGCTCAGTCTTTCTGCCTGCCTGTATGCCGTTATTAGCAGCCATTCCTATTAAAAATGCAGTTTTTCTGCACACCCATCTCACTCGCTTGTTTACCTTGATTTCTTCTTCAGGTTTTGATGCTCTCGGAGACCTGTTAAAGCCTACAGTTCCCACACACACCGTACCTCCTCCACCTCCCCCTCAAGTGGCCATCCATCCTGGAGGAAAGCTGCTAGCCAACGACCTCGACTCGTCTCTGGCCAACCTCGTGGGCAGTGAGTGTTGAGATTCATGTGAATAGACCAGCAAAGACGAGAGAAAAACTCAGTTACATAACGTGGCACATGCAATGCCTGGCCTTGAATACGTGCCTGCAGTGTACTCTCAGACTCTTAAGGACATATTAAAGTTTACTGTTGCTTGTACATAGAAGTGAGCCTGCATATTCCTCTTTAACTTCATGTGTTTGGTTGGAATTTGTTATTTCTTTGTGGAAACTTGAACCTCTTTTCATGAGGGGAAAAAAACAGCATCTGAGGCTGAAATTCCTTCCTGCCTCCCTTTTCATTGTACTCTCTTAACTGCGATCACTCACTTTCTGTGTTTCCAACTCTCCACAGATCTGCAGTTTGGTGGGACCCCAGCCAAAAAGTAAGTTTTGCTGAGTCGTGATGGTGCCTTTCCTGAATTGTGCCTGTAGTCTCTGCAAAAGCAAATATACGCTTTTAAGCTGTTCTTGGTCAGGAAACTGTCAGCACAAATCTCAGAAAGCAAATTTATTATGAACTGCTTAATATGCACACACATCTGTGGCCTATTGAATTAGACTTTAAAGATTTGAAAAACGTAAATAGCAAATTATGTGATAACTAAACCTGAGATTAAACAGCTGAATCCGTTTGACCTCCACAGGCCAGATATGCAGTGGAACCAACCGGGAGAGAAGAAGCTGACGGGCGGCCAGAACTGGCAAAATAAGACCATGTCGACCACACAGTGGAGCCCAGCACCCATGGCCCCACAGCCCATGCCTGTACCACATGTGGTAAGGAGACCAACACATGCACAAATACCCAGCTGCTATAAAGAATTGTGCAACCTCAACATTTTGCCCAAAGGCGTCCATCGAGGTGTCTGTAAGTCCTGGAAGTCTTGGATGATTTTGGTTTATCACAAAAACAAATCTTATCTTCTCATTTGGCATTTTTGGCATCATTCCTGTTTAGTGCTTTACTTTAGATTAACCAAGTTAACTAGCTCAGATTTTGAGAACAACGTCACAAGATGTCCACAACAGCTACAAACTGGACCCAGTTGGGTAGACTGGAGGGAAACAAAGCTGCAAGTTTGGAAAAGAAAGCAAAAAACAAAATGAAAGTAAAGCTCACTGGTTACTTTGTTAGGTCTTGCTAGTTCTGAGTTACTTTTCCCTTCAGAGTTGCTTAATTCAGTAAAATGTTATCTAAATATCCATGATGTTGATCTTCCATTCTGCCACGTCTCAAAGGGGCTCTCCTGAGTTGAGATCTGGTGACTGTGGAGTCAAGGAATCAGTTTGAGATGATGATTTGAGACGTGGTTTGTTATCCTGCTGGAAGCAGCCATCAGAAGATGGTACACTGTGATCATAAGGGGATGGACGTGGACAGCAACAATACTCACTACGATCAGAGCATCTGCCTACCTAAGGGGCCCAAAGCGTGCCAACAAAATATCCCCCACAGCGAGTTATTAATTGTCTTTGATAATCTTACAAATCTGTTGCTTTAATATCCGGTCTCATCATGTTTCTTATCCTCAATGACTTTAATTGCTGCCAGCTTTCATAAATGATGCCCCAAGCTACGAAAATGAGACTTGAGTTGTGATAAACCAGAGTTATTGTTAAAGTCATGAAAAAAAATTCATGGAAAAGACCCTTTATTGTTGTTTGATGCACGGCATTTTGGGAAATGCGGTTGGTCAATGAGAAGATGCCACAGTGGGAAGGAAAAACTCCCTTTTAACAGGAAGACTTGAGACAAACAGCTGAGACCAGAAACCTAGACAGAAAGTGTTTACTGAGGTAATAAAGCAGTTAGACACAGCGGTAGTTTTCATTTAGATTTACATAGAACTGAATAACTTCTGGCAACCTGAGTAGTCGCCCCCTGCTGACCAATCTCAGAGATGCTGGTTTAAGCTTAAATTGTCAGACCTCAAAGTTACACCTCCGGAAACCCATTTTACCTCTGCACCACATCCTTCTACATAAATGTAACTACACGTCGGGTCAACGCATACCACAAGACTTGATTGGCGTGGAAGGTTGCTTTGTGGGGGAAAGAGTTGTTTCTGGTTAATTCGTTAAGTTAGGATGTAGATTTCCTGCAAAAGTTAAAATCACGCTTTAGGACACTTTGCATCCACCGTATTGGTGACTTTGACCACCGCCACTGACATCATCGCCAGATGTCACCGTACACTCATGTCTTCAACCCGGCTGTGGCAGCCCAACATCCCATGTTACACAAATCAAACCAGCAGAAACTAATCAATTTCGTTGACCAGTAATTCCCGTCATCGTTTTCAGTTTTTTTCCCCTGACATAAACGAGACGACGGCTAAATAAAATCTAATGCAGGGCGACAAAACCTGATGAAATGTATTGACAACTTCTGAAAACAAGATCCAACCAAAACTTATCCTGCCTTTCTACGTAGCATGAGTCTGGAAGCAAACCAATCAGTAATCTCCTTGTGCAGTAAGATGTTCACATTTGATCTGCGCTGACGAACAGGGTGGGGTCGTGCAGCCACAGGGGCTCTTTCCAGATCCAACACATCCACGTCCTTACTGCGAGGGCATGTAGCATCTTCTCATTTCACTCTGTGCCCGAAAGTTCCCAAAATGTCAGTGTAATAATTTGGCCTCCTTTCATGTTTCTGCCAGTGCTGGAGACAAAATCAGTTTAAATATTTAGGTTGGCTTCTCACAAACATACAGCGTGATGCCGAGCTGACTGGAACTTGCAAACACTTTGTAGGACATGCATCTAATCTAAAACTGTGGCACTTCTCACACCGAGCGCTGTGAAAATATCTGTGCATGTCTGTGCGGTGTCTTTGTTGTATCAGCTCGGTACATTTTATAGCTGCCTGCCTCTGTGTGTGTGTGTGTGTGTGTGTGCGTGCGTGTGTGTGTGTGTGTCTGTGTGTGTGTGTGTGTGTGTGTGTGTGTGTGTGTGGTTATTTGTGTGCGTTTGCTGATCCTGGCAGCTCCTGATTGTCATCCTGATCTCTTGACTGCAGTTTCTGGCTGACGTGGACAAACTGTCACTAACCCTCCGCTTCCCCTCTTTCTCTCATTTTCTCCTCCTGTTGATCTTTCCCTTTCTTCCTTTCTTCCCTCGCTGTCCGCTTCACCTCTGCTGTCATTCCCTCTAATCTCTCCTTCCTGTCCCGCTCATCCTCCTCGTCCGCTCGTTTTGCACCGTCATCCACTCGTCTTCCTTCCCTCGTTGGCTCGTGTTCTGCTTTATCACGACTCTTGTTATTTTTTGTTTTTTGTTGCGTTGTCATCTTCTCGTCCTGTTTTCTTCGCCCTGCCTTTGACATCTGCACGTTTGCACCGCGACCCCTCATTCTTTTATTATTTTCTGCTTGTTTCCTGTGCTTCTAACCTTTCACTCTCGTTTCTCCTCCTCCTTACTTTCTCCTCATCTTTACCTCACTCTACCGGTTTTGCCACCCTCTTTCATCATCTCCCGCTCATTTCCCCCCACTTTTTCCCATCTCATCACCTTGCCTCCTCTCCCTCCTCCTCCTCTCTTGTCTTTCTCTGTTTTTTGTCCCTTTTCCTCGTTGCGTCCTGATGCAGAATGGAATGTTCTATACTAGTTATGTAAGTACTTATCTCTGTTTAACGAGCTGCTCAGACACGTCCTCTCCCGGGTATCTTTCTCTTCATCTCTTTCCCTGTCACCTCTTCTTTCACTTGCATTCCCCGGAGACGCTTATTTAAAAAAAAATAGAGAGAAAAAAAGGAAGTTCATTCTGTTCTTGCACCATTATCATAAATAACCTTCTCACCTCTGTGATAAAAAGTAATAGTCTGCACTGCTTATGTAAGCAAATTGATGTGAGGAAGTTAGAACAAGGCGCTCCTTCTCCCTACTAAAACCTGAGAGCGCCATTCTTCTGGGTGTCTTTTAAAAGATCCACGTCTAATTTATTTGTCAGCCGTTCATCGGGTTATTATCCACATTTTTCTCCCCCCTCAATCAACAAATCCCATGAAACGGAAACAAAACGGCAAACCGAGCCACTCTGAGGCGCTTCAGAAGTCTGTTATCTCTGTGGCTGAAATGGCGACGTTATCTCGGTATGAAAGGAAAAACTTCATGTGCAGCAGAGGTCCGGTCCAGGATGCACAGATCAAAGTATCGCAATGAAGGATTTAACAACAAGTTACTAAATGGTTGCAAACAGCCACAGAGAGTCAGCTCTACCGTTTGTTTGTTTTTTCTCTAATATAAACAACAGTTTTCAGTTATTAACATCGATCTGTGTATCAATTTGGTCTCATTTGTTGCTTTTAATGACCCTCAGGCCTGATTTAGACCTAGAGGTAGAGGTTGTGGTGTAACTTTTTCTTTTCACGTCTTTGCTTTCATGGGTAAACAGACTGCAGTGAACAGGATTTATGAAAAGGTTGTACATTATATAAAGAAACGGCCTGTTTTGCAAGCATACTTTCAGATACTTGCTACCTGCCATTTTCATAAGTGTTGAAGCTTTTTCTGATGATAAATTAATCATAATGCATCAAAATAATTAATAAATGACAGAAAAGTGCCTGTTTTTTCTGCTCTAAAAGTTTACCTCTTATTGGCTGCTCTTGCAAACAGAAAGCTTAAGGTATATCCCACATCACTGACATAATACAGAGTTAAGAATCAAACACAAAACAAAACTAGAATATACTATAATAGCTCCTCTTAACTCTTGCCCCCCATACAGTCGGCATCTGACAACCTGCTCTGTACCCTTAAAGACTAGCTTTGACACCTCAGTATATCTCAGTTAATACTTGGTTTAATGATCATTAGAGTAGTTGAAAAATAACAAAGAGCCTCTTAGTCGACTTTCAAGGGGTAAAGAGTTTAAACACCCTGCAACAGAGCAGCAAAATCCAGCTGAAATGAGTCCCTGATGCACCAAGAAACATCTTTTTTTTTTTTTTTTTTTTTTTTTTTTAAGAGATGTGCAGGAAAAAATGTGTTGAAGTAATTCTCAAACCAGCTAATTCTTAAGGTGTTATATTATTTCAGCCTTTAACTCCCACTGACAAGCCAGCAAGAACAGAAATTGCCTATGGGGATTAATTCAGCAGCACAATAATAGGAAAAGAGGTGATGGGTCCCTGAGCAGAACAAACTAAAACTTTTCACCTCTTACACGGTACGACACAGAAATCCTGCGTGGTTCAGTCAGCACGACAGAAACATCAGCTTTAACCAAACAAAGCTCAGAGAGAGAATATTAATAAAACTGCTCATTACTGTCCCCGAGAATGAAAATACACAGTCTGTGACTCCAGCGCAGCTGAGATGACCTCCCATAATCCATGAGACAATAAATAAATCATAGCAGAACTGCATGAGACATCACAGGTAACACGAGTAAGCAGCTCGTCACGCTTCACGCATGATAATCGAAACTCCCACGTCTGAGATTCTCAACAGAAGGGCAAGGTTGTAACTGTCTGCGCTGGTTGGATATTCAAAAACGCCATCAAAAAGCATTTTCCCTTTGCTTTTCTGTTTTCTTTTTTTTTACTGTGACTGAGACTGCAGGCCACTCAAGGTCAGAAGTCTGAGTTTGCATTAGAAAGCACAGAAAGAAGAAAGTTGCTTGTGCCGAGGAGATGGCAGAGGGAGCAGCAGAAGTTCAGCTGTGAAAGCTGAAACTTGGGATGAAAGATGCAGAGAAAAGACAGATTTCTTTTTTTTTTATTTAATGCGCAGATAGGCAGGGAGACACGCTGGTGAAGGATAGAACAGCAGGTGGGAGATTGAGCATAAAAAGACGGATACAAACTCATGGATGTGTCACACGATGCACCGAGGAGCCGTCGGCGGCGTAAAGATAGATGGACAAAAACACCGGTTGAGAATCTGCAGCGGTGCATCGACACGTCTCACCTTCTCTGCTTTGTCTCGGGTTTCTTTTTGTTTTTTTGTCGTGTTTTAAAGAAGTAGGGAATAAAAATGATGCTCGCCGTCGTTTTTGCACAAGCAGCCGTGAAGACAGACAGGAAGCAGAGATGGATGGTTTGCAAATTAATGAGCGATTCGGGTGCAGATGACAGTAAAGTCAATTTCATCTTTAATCAGGGTTCAAATGCTAAAACCACAAACCCACTGATCAACTGCTGAACGCACAATAAGATGGATAAATTAAAGCGTCTTTTTTTTATCTGAATTGGCTTCTTTTCGTACAACTTGTGGTTCACTTTGATTAATGCTTTTGAGCAACTGTCACAACTCGCTCTACAAAGGCGAGAACTTACTTGCGATTGATTATCTCCTGAGGGCGGTGCGCAGGTTCACCTTATCTGGCTTTTCTCCTGAGGGCGTCTTAACCGGAGTATACACTGAGCGAGGTCTTTGCGCTTTGTGAGAGATCTTCAAAGTTGGTCATTTTGAGGGTCTTGCCATCGAACGTGGAAAATCAGCACAGAGAGGTCTTAAATGTTTTTTTGCAAGGATCTTTTACCTCACATCCACATTTAAGTCCTGGCAATGACACTGCAGGGCTGAGACTGTGGCAGCCATCGCTCAGAAAGCTGTTTGACGCTGAAAAATAACAGACGGACAATTAAAGTAGCAGAAGGCTGGCTAGCTTACTTGTTATCTTCACCAAGGAAATTGTGTTTTTATTTGTTAACATATATAGAAAGATTTAAAATAGTCTCACATTTGACCTTTGACCTCCCCTTCAAGTTCAATAGATTGGCGTGAAAGGTCAAAATGATAATGATGGTATATAGAGCTATTTGTTTCTGACTGCTGTTGTTTGTACCGGCAATATATTGGCATACAGGGAACGATGGGGATTCTAAATACTGTGTTCCTTCTGACCTTCGACCTCTTCAAGGTCAAATCAGGTCAAGCTTTTTTAAAATGTCTTGTCTTTAAAACTTTGCGTAAAAATCTTGCTGCCTTTGTTTGTATTGGCAACATTTAGAAAATGGCACTGTTGTAAAAGTCACATTATAGTTTGCATCCAAATATCAGGTCAGGTTTGACCTCTGACCTTTTTTTTTCCTCTTCAAATGTTTTATATCTTTAAATTGCGTGAGCTGCCCGGTTAGTTAGAAATATACTGCAGTATTATTACCTGTAAACACAAACTGATATTACTGTTAATACTGCGACCCACCTCCAGTACTTTCACAGCCCACCAGGGGGCCTTGGCCCACACTTTGGGTATCCCTGCTCAATCCCCATACACACCATTAAAAGTTAGTGAGCTGACTGCTCTGTAACCATCTGTGCAGAAGCTTCTCACTCGTGGTTCAGGTGGAAAAGGTCAGGTAGGCGTGCTCTTCACTGGGACCACCCATCTTCCTCCTTTTATAAATCACTTTAAATCTTCAGTGTTCAGATGCAGTTTTCTGAGTATTTTAAATGACTTCGGCTCAGTTTTCATAAGTTTTAAAATGCTGGAGTCAAAAGCTCGCATAGCGCGCACAGCGCGCACAATCAAATCAGATCGAGTGATGTGATAAATCATCCTGTGGAGCAGTCACATTAGTTTGGCTTAAAATTAAATAGGCACATCAGATGTTCTCATTTCATCAAGATAATGCAAGTAGGGGAAAAACTCAATTTTACCTGAAGCCACTTTTTTTTTTTTTTAAATGATGAGCAAGAATATCTAACTTCAGCCAAAGACAGCGCGTGAGGCACATTAGAAATAATAGAAACTGAAAGATATTCCTTCTCTGAGTCAAATCTGAGCTCTCTGATTTTATGCACGGGCTGTTAAACTCAGTGTGTCACACTGACTTGTACTTACTGTTCATTATCTTAATATCCGTCATAAAAGACAAATAAATCAACTCGTGAACACGCCTGACGGTTATGTGTCACATTTTTTTCAGATGTGTCAAATTAATCCAGAGATTCTCCACATCTATGGGAACTTTTCACGCATGAAACTGTCTGTTTGCAAAGAGCAGCGCGTCACAAAAGAGAAAGTTAGACAGGCCATGAAAGGAGAGGTAGCAAAAACAGACACAAAAAAATCATGCAAAGCTACGCTGGAGTCCGAGAGTCAACGTGCCTCATTTGAAATGACCACAGCAGGTCCTTTTTATGGTGTCAGTGCATAAATAACAATTAAATGATGATGCTGGGGTGGTTGTGTTTTTGCCAATAACAAAACTAAACCCACAAGTGCACTCACTTAATTCATGTAGCTCATCATTTTACGTAAGCCTGCTATGACTTTCCCATGCAGCTAATTGCTGTGTTTAATGGAAATATTTTACCGGTCTCTCTCAGCAGTTTGATTGAGGCTTTGTAATTGTGTTAAAAATGCCGCGGTTGTCTCATTTACGATGATGGATTAGGTCTGTGAAGGCAGCTGTTTTTAATGGGTTTTTGCAAACAGTGGGGTGAGCGGGTGCTGACCTGCAGCAGAGCAGGCAGTCACGGCTTGTGATGAGGAGAGTGCAAACGCTATAAGGTGTTCCCAAAACCCAGTGAGGTGCTTCCTGGTTGTGTTTGACAGACATCAAAGTCGTATGGGCTCTGTCAGTAACTCATCTGTTGATATTAATACTCCTCTACTGTTGTGCAAGAGGCACGCCGCCCTGCACCTGCCCATATCATCTTGTAAACTGACTTCCATCCAGGATATTCGCCGACACGATACCGCAATGTACCGCAGACGCTCGCGCCCATAAATTACCAATTTGTCAAGCAGAAGTCAGGCGGCGGCGACGCAGACACACGTGGGTTGTAAACGATGGCTACAAATTGCCCGTCACATCGAATTTGAAGCCTGTTCAGCTGTAGTGGATTTGATTTGCAAAGTGAGCAGGGCAGGGCCAATCACTGTGCTATTGAGCCACCCCTTTTTAAAGCAGTGGTAATGATTGCACTCAGTGGGAATCCACTAAGTACCCCTACTGCATGCTGTGTTATTGTGCTCCTAATGTGCACATACTTGAGCATTAAATGTACTCTCCTTGCACATAAAGTAGGCTTTATTGTGAGGTTTTTATTTTATTTTTTGAAGGCTTGAAGCCGTATGTGACAAAAGCCATGAAATGTTTGAGTCAGGTGCTTTTGTTCTGATAGTTGACACCTGTTTTCTGTTTTTCTGCCAGGCTCCAGCTCCCATGGCTTTCCCCATGACCACACCGCAAGTGCCTGTGTATGGAATGGTAAGCATGCACATATTAACATATTCCCACACATGCCTGGGGGGGCACTGTCGTAGATTTATATGGAGACTAGAGCTGCAAGGCTGTATTTGTATTATTAATTAAACTGTGTTTTCAAATGTAGCATAACTAGCGTGGACACCCAAGTTTGAGAGCAAGGGGACCAATGTTCACATTGGACAGAGAAGACAAAAGGAGTAAATGAGTCCATCTATGTGCGCTGTGAACGACCACCATTGAACCGAGGGGGTGGCCTATGACAGTCTGCCACCTACCATCTAGTTTTGAGAACCCTTCCCAGGTGCCTGAACCCCCACTCACAACTAGGATTATGTGACCTCAGTGGGTCACATGATAGGATGGGGCAAGGTCTCACAGTGGTTTCACCTGAAACCTCTGCTGATAATGACCCATGCCCTCTTTCACAGCTTGGCACATGTGATGAGACACATGTTTAACCCTTTAAAACCGGTCGGAGCGGGCACGCTCCATTTTGCATAACTATTTTAAAATCCCTGTAGAACCGGAACCACGTTAAGCTAGCACAATAATTTGTTTGGCATATGAAACCGGAGTTGTTGTACTTACATCTTATGCCATCAGCTTGTCCTAGGTCACGGTTTCCTTCCACATATAGCTTTGCAAAAATTGCATAAAAAGCGCTTGCAGCAACAAAAACATAATATTCCAGAAACAGGCTTTGCCGATCCGATCAACTGTTCATAACACTTCCTACGTTGGAATAGATGTCAGCGCGAACTATCGTATGCCCACCTGCCCAAAATCGGAAGTGACATTTTCGCGGAAAATGTAGTTTTTTACCTTCAGGGCCTTATAAGCCTGTACTGGTGTTTTTAAAAGTCACATTTGGCTTTGTGCTTTTCTGTATTGTTTCTGGGATGCTTAGAACTTAAATTGCACTGCTGGAAATAGTTTATTTTGATGCACCTGCTGTTTTCTTTGTAAATTTGCATTGTAATATTTTCATTTTTCCTGCAGTATATAAAAAATTGGTGTATCTCAAAAATAAAACTATGAAGACACTCAAAATAAATTTCCTGTTGTTAGAAACTATTTTGTGCAACTTTTTTGTATTTACAGTTTTGAGGGATAAGCCTCTTAAATTTCTCTAACTAGAAATATATGTTTTAAAAAAAAGCGATTTTCAATTTTCTGTAGTTTATTGCACTTTTTTGCAATTTATGTAATTACTATGCACTTAATGAATACATATTATTAAAATCTGGGCTATAATTGTTGTATTGATGTATAGCAACTTGAAATGCTCCCAAAAATGGCTCCACACCATGTAAAAATATAATATAAGCTCTGGCGGACTTGGTTCTATGGTAGGTCTTAAAGGGTTAAAAGTGGGTCAACTCCCAGGAGGGTTTAAATGCCTGGGACTCGCCACCTTCTGGTTTTAGACCTGAAGAAACTTATTGGATGAGATGTGAAACATCTGCACGAAATTTAAAGAACTCCAGTCACCTTATTTTCCTTACAAGGCGCGCTCAGAACAGCCAGTATGTTCAGCTGCTGAAGACTGTCCCACTACCTAGAGTGTAATGTTTGGCACACTTCACCTGTAAAACAAAAGGAGTTTCACCCTCAGATTAAACACAATGAGCTTGAAAACTGACTTTGTTGGGTGATGAAATCATTTTTAAAATGATTGCTCCGTGCTTAGCCACCGCTGAGCGGCTGGTTGTCTTGTTTCCATTACTGCGTATAACAATATATTTTTTTAAAACCTTATGTCTTTCTTTCTTTAATTTTTACTTTGCAAACATCTCTCTGCATCTTACCTTTGTCCAGGTTCCTCCCCAGATGGGTCAGATGGGTGGGGTACCTGTGATGGCTCCTCAGCCAATGATGTACAACCAGCCTGTTCTAAGACCCACTAACCCCTTCGCACCCATGCCCGGAGCCCAGGTAACTCTCATACATTTTTAACATCTTAACAGCTGATTACTTTTAGGAAATTAAATGACGGGATTGAAAATGTTGGACTCAAAGTCACCCTGACCTTAATAATTTGGCCAGGCTCGGTGTGTTTGTTTGGCAGTGTGTTAGCAGGATTACTCAGAAAGTTTTGAATGAATTTGCATGCAAATTTTTCGAAACTTGAGGCTTGAACCAACTTAGAGAAGATTAACTGCTAATAACAGAGCTGCTCTTATTATGATTACAACATCAGTTTAAATTCTCACGTTCTTTGTGGGTGGCAAAACAGGAAGTTCATGCAACAACATGCTCTTACCAAGATTTCTGTTTTGATCAGTGACACTTTATCAGTTATGAGGTTTTATGAGTTGGTTGTGGATTTTGGGTTTTGTTTTTTTGGGGGGGTTTTTTAGAACCAGTTATCGGCCCCTGGTGTCCATTAAAAAGACATAAAAAAGAAAATTTTAAGAATTTAAAATTCCTCGTTGGCCTCACTGTACACGACCACGAGCTCCATCCATTTTATGCCTCTTTCCACTGATACCTACTTGGCTTTACTTGAATCAAATGTCTTTCAGTTGTTTCCCATTATAATTGAGTACCAGCTCAATATGTGTTGGGTCGTTATAGCAACGCTTCCGCAAGTCTATGACATTTATAAGCGTCGCAATCATAACGCAACAATGGAGGACGTCGAGGTGATGGTGTTGATGGTCTGTGGCTTTTTGTCAGACTCGACACCACGATTCTGGTTTTTGTGGAGCCATTTGAGTCATTGCAGAGCTTCAAAAATGGCAGTTTTTGTTTTCAATCTCGCTACTGAGTGACCAATCGATGACATGCAGTCTGTTGACCTCACATTTTCAGACTGGAACCTCGGCCCATCAGGTACTAAAAAGTAACAGCTACTACCACGTAATTGAAAACCGTAAAAGTCGAGCTGAGAAGGTACGAGTAGAAAAGAGGCATATTTTCTGTGAAAATGGGCACCTCGTGGGCACAACACCAGATTTAAGGTCAACATTAAAGAGGTGACCCCAGGATGCTGGATGGCTAGAAATTTGCAACACGACTGTAAAAGGGAAACACTGAAATAGAAAGACAAGCACAGGTAGTTTGTGAAAAATAGTGAAAAAAAAAAGGTTTGTTTTTCCCCTGATTCCTTAAAGAAAATCCTCCCAACCTGTGACACAGATGTGTCGTCTTGAGTCACCCACAGAAAACCTGAGAGTGGCAGACTGGTTGAAAACAAAACCAGCAGTACATAAATAACATTTGGCACACAAAGTCATCTCAAAAGCAACAAATGCATAGAAGACGGGGTCAAGAATGATCACCAGGTCAACTGTGTTTTCATCTGATAGCTTTTAAGAGGGCCGGGGAAGTTCAATTATTCAGCAATTTTTAGAAATGCTGGTATTTTTCATAGAAGTTTGTTTGTATTGTTTTTTTATCTCGTTTTATCTTGCCATTTTTCCTCACCCTCCGTTTTTTTTGTGTAATTTCCCATTGAGAAATTCTTTACTGCCGTCAGAGCAGAGTGTCAGAGGGCTTCTCTGTGATCAAAACAAACCGTTTCTCCTATCATGTCCTCTCTTCTTTGTCTGTTTAGATGCAGTTTATGTAATCCAGTCAGGAGGGGAAGCAGAGTGCCAAAAGCAACATACATACAAACAAACAAACAAACAGCATAAACAAACACAAGAGGATGATGATGATGAGATGGACGGAAGGATGATTTGCTCAAGCTGAAACGACAGACTGACACAAGATAACCGGGCTGACACCAAAAGTCAAGTTGGAAAGAGGAAGAGAAGATGACGAAAAGGATGGACTGAGCGATGGCAGGGGTTCGATGGGGAAGATGTTACCCAGGCTGGTCGTTGTCTGAAACAACTCTTTGCACCTGTGTGTGTGTGTGTGTGTGTGTGTGTGTGTGTGTGTGTGTGTGTGTGTGTGTGTGTGTGTAGCTTCTCTCTGTTTATTGTCTGATTTGTGTTCCTATCGATGGAGTGATGTTTCAGGAGAGGGAATAAGGACGAGAGAGAACGACGGGGAGGAGGGAAGAGGGGATTCAGGAAATCCTACCTCTAGTTTTCAGTCAGGCTAAATGTGTCTGACTGCTGTGAGAGTCTCTGCTGCAGAATTAGCTTTATTTCATACTGGTGCTATTTTGTCCTCTGTGGGTCACTGCTCGCCTGCAACGGCAACTTTGGAGCACTTACGAGAAGACAAGTGTTTGTTTTATTGTGTGTGTGTGTGTGCGCGCGTGTGTGTGTACGCACGTGTGTGCTCAGCAGTTGTTTCAGACAATACCTTTGCCACGGACCTCCTCTCCATCCCCACCCTCGCTCCCTGTCTGCGTCCACAACCGTCCACTTAGCAAGAGATTTAGTGGCAAATCCTCTTCGGTGTGTTTCCTGTAATTTTCCGCTTTGTTGGGATATATTTGTATTTTTCTGTCAGTTTTTCTTCGCCAACTTCTCCTGAATGTTATCGGGGCTTGTACAGCGATTTGTTGAAGCATTTGTTAATAGTAATTGAGCGTTTGTTGTTAAGGGTTTTGAGCTAAAGTCTTTGTTACTCATACAGCATTGTTTTTCTCCACGTAATGCTACAGATACACACAGAAAGATGGGAGCTAGCAGGCACAGCATGCTAGCACTGTATGAAATTATGTTTTAAGGCCTAGTCACACCAGAAAGTGACACAGCAAAACTAAGCTAATAGCAGTTAGATAGTAATTTGGTAGTTTGGGATTTTTTTTGTTATTATCCTTTGTTTTTCTAGTGGGTAGTTTATTTTTTCTGAAAATTATTATAGAAATTTAGTTGAATAAATTTTTTGAAGTTTTCACTCTGAGAAACGGTAAGGAAAAGAATTGTGCACGTAGCTAATAAGCTACAACAGCATGAGGTTGGCCTACGTTAAACTTATCCAGAGCTGCACCATTAGCAATTTTCCTTAAGTCACTAAGCAGTGCTGTTTTCAAATGAAAACTCCCATTACTACATACAAAAATAAAAGATCATCCAGGGCATCAGGACACTGGACGCTTGTTTCTACCACAGACAAAATGTAACAACTGCCCAAAAGAGACTAAATTCTGGGCTATCTCAAAATTTTGAATTGCGTATATTGTAGTTTCGAGATGCATTACTCAAAATGTTGAGTTATTAAGACAAATTTTAATCATGGCCGCTGTTTGCAACATTCTTGAATTTTGAAGGACAACTTTGAAGAAATTATATCCGTGGTTTGTTGACTTTGGAATAAAGGTGCAGCTGCTGTGATGGGCCAATGGAGAGGAGCAGTCTTACACCTGAGTTTGACTTTTACAAGTTAGACCCTGAAGTCAAAGATGCTCCAAAAAAATGGATCAAAGTTATTTATTGACTCTCAAACTTGTTGTTGAGCTCAATAAAGGGTAGTCCAAAATGTAGAACTTTAAGGGCATCGGAACAAAGGAGGCCGGACTTCCTTCAGGTTTGTGAAAGGGTTAGCGCTAAGTTTAGTTAATCCATAAATGTTAGACAGCAGTACAGGAATAAATGCTCTAACAGGCTTCAGAAGAACCACCTTTCTCCCCCAAACACATCCTGGTGGCAACAGTTTTCTATCAAAGATCACAACAGTTAAACTTGATTTTAAAAAATTAGCAGACATTTGCTGTGTCAAACGTTGGTGTGACGAGACCTCCAACTGTACATTGTGTTCAACTTGGTGGTCAGTTTAGGAATAGGTAAAGTGTATTTTTGTTTCATCTCTGTGTTAATTAGCATTGTTAGCCTGTGGTTTGTTGACTTTCTGCCTCAGTTGGATCTATCTGTGTGTATCTGTTTTTCCTGTCTTCTTCATCAGCTCATCAACCAGTCTTTAAGGATTTGAGCTTTGTTTCATTAGGTACAACTTCTTGGCAGATCCACAGTATGTGCCAGTGATCGATGACAGCGGCACAGAGTGAGTTAAATGTTACTGAATCAAGTTGAATTCACTTTTAATTGCACTGAATCAAAGTGAGTGGCTGTAAGTGCGACACTGAACCTGTGGCGTCTCCCTCGCTCAGTGGTTCCAAGAATCTGTGGGGATCAAATTTGACTCTTCAGCTCAGCCAAAGCATCCATCCCCATGAGTTTGACTGTGGGTGTATTTATGCATAACGACTTCTCGTGTCCACGTGTATCCTTACACATTTATGTGAACGTATTTTCTTTTCTTCATCGAGGGCTATTTCTGAGGGTCAAATTTTAAGCCAGACTTGATCCGATAAGTTTAACACAAAATGGGCTTGATTTGTTTTTATAAAGTCAAATTTTGTTGCAAAAATGCACATGCAAAAATGTTGCACTCAAGTGGCTATCCTGCCGTAGCAGAGCTGTTGTTTTTGGGGGTTTTGTTTCTTTTCCGGTATGAAAAAGTTGAAGATTTGAAGTGTGTAGAAGTAGTTTAGGGTTTTACAACATAATAGGTTTGTCAAATCTACCAGCCACTTTGGCGGGAGACTCAAGGTTACTCTCCTGCCATTCTAACAATGAACTTGAAGCTTTTTAGTACCATTCCCGATCTCAGTCCAGCATCTCCATCCCAGCCATCAGTGGTTGTCCAGTATCAAACTCATCGCCCACTCTGCTGTGAAGTCTCTACAATCTCGCTTGAGCCTGTCTGGTCCAGTTGGTCTTTCTCTAGGATGCTTCTTTAGCCTGTTTGTCACTGTTGGTATGTGTAGATATGTGTAAGTAAAAAAATAGCTATAATAACCAGTTTCTGTCTAGATTGTCCACTCATCCCTGTCGCTGTTGGATAGATGCTGCTTCTAGAAGCTTCCTGTTGCAGTCTTGTGTTAGCTTAGCCTCTCTTCATAGTATCCCCTGAAACCTGTGGAACACCTCCCACAGCAGGTTTTCCCACCCCGTCCTCTTCTCCGCCAGTAACTGTAGCTCTATTATCTCTCTTGATGTCTCAGTCTTTTAGCAGTAGATTAAACCTCTCACCGGCTCTCAGGCTTTGTAGTTCTCGAGCTTTTCCTTAACATCTCTGCAGTGTTTGGTAGGTGAGGTCCCCATCTTTTTTTTTCCCCTCCATCTCCAATCATATTTGCCAGTCATGATGTCAGCAGCCTACAGAGTGTCTCCGGTTGGACCTCGACGGCGAATCACAAGACGCTTGAATATCCAGGTGTTTTGTTACAAGTGGGCGAGCTAAAATGGTGCTTTTCTAGAACTAGTGAAGTATGTAGTCCAAGAAGTGTTGGAACTTAGATGTCAGCTGTGACTGGGAGGTTTGTCAGTCAACCAGCTGTTGTTGAGGGGCACTTAGGAAAATTATGGAAAGTAGTGAGTCCACTGATCACTGGGACAGTTGATCGAGATATTAGCTCTCTTCCCTGTTAGTTTTATTATAGCTCTGCGGAGAGGCACCGAAATGTCTTTGCAAACCTACGCAGAGAAGGATGTCATTCGTACCCAGTGGTTGAGCACACCTCTTAAATCTCAACGACGTAGTAACTGCCACAAGTGATCTTCGAGCAGAACACAGGAAACTTAATCTGTTTGGGTTTTTTTTTTTTTATTGTTTTTTTACGCCAGTGAATTCCTCGTTTCTGTCTTGGATTTCGTCGTTTGTTCGTGCTTGCCCACTGCGTGTAAATTTGTTTTCGAGACGTGGCATATTGGCCTTTTTGCAGTCAAAGAAAAACGTGCTTATGTTTGCCGGCTTGCAGGCTGGAGAGACGTACCTCAAGCTTATCTACGGCTTCTAACAAATACGACTATGCAGAATCTTTAGGTCTTTGCTGCCGTAAGCTTTCTGGTTTCAACTTGTAGTACAAGTTCTGTTTTCCAATCTCCTTTGAGCTTTGGTTGTGCGCAGGTCTGTAGAGAACAACAGCAGGATTCATCCAGATATCTTGGCTGCACTCTAAGCCCGCGAACAGTAGCAGCTGGACCTGGAGTTCTTAAATAGTCGATAAATTCTGTGATTGGATGTTCCTGATGCTCCCTGTGTCCTAAATATGGACTCTTTGGATCTTCTCAATCTTCAAAACGTCCCCTCCTCTGGGCCACCTGTGTTTTTGAGTCCCAGCTTTAAAAAGAAAAGTATTTTGTTAATGGATGTGTCCTTTTTTTGGCACCAATATGAGACCTTTTTTATATTCTAGGACAGCTGCCTTACTGTCTCTAATCTTATGTGATAAATTGACACTTCACAAATAAAAGCTGCTTTATTTGCTTGGCACTGATCCAGGATCAGGTCGTCATAGCCCTGGATGATAAAGTAATAAATCACATGAGGTCTAACTGCAGATCTGATGATTGATAACAAGTTTGTAATAGTCTCATTAGGCTTTGAAATGAAGAAGGGTAAAATGAGAGCCAGGACGTGGAGGTGAAATCAGGTTAACTGTTTGCTTTAATGTAATCTTTGCAGTCTTTGCGTTTCTTTTGTTATTTTTGTTCTACTTTCTCTGAGTGGAACCTACTGCTGCCAGTTGGGATCAGGTTATTCGACTGGTTTTAAAATGTTCCGATGTCGAAAGATTGAGTGGGTTCAGAAAAAATGGCCGCGGTGGTTTTTCCGTTGCTGGCTCGTTACCTTTAGCGTCAGTGCAACTTGCCAATAGTTTTTACGGCTTTATCACATAAGGTGTGGCCAAGCATGCGGGCCTTATTCAGTGCTTCACCTTCCCTCAAATTCAGACTCTTTCTCACATTTACAGCTGAGACTTTCCCGCCTCGACCGCTGTTTTCTGCTGTTAGCCTGCTGGGATCAGTCCTGGGGAACCTCGTGGCCACGTTGCAAAGTTTCTTTCAACTTTAAAAAAAGAAAGAAAAAAAAAAAAAGCTGCTGCCGCCTGTCTGCATTGTTGTAGCATGAATCTAAGTGGAGGAGGATACATGGATAAACCTTGATGTCATATTAAAACGTCTGCTGAGGCGTTGAGCGAGCAGACTCCTCTCTGGCGAGCCATCTCTCTTTTTCTCGGGGAGTGCATGGTTGTGTTGTTGGTGTTTCTTGTCCCCCCCCCACCCTTGCAAAGGATTTTTTAAGAAAGCATGATATGACAGTCGCAGCGGTGGTGCTCATGATAAATTCCCTCCTGTTGTTGTTGTTGTTGCTGCTTTAAACGGCCCCGACACCGCGAAGGGACGGATGGATTATCTGAGCGCAAGGGCAGGTTCATCGCTTTGTCTGGACTGACAGATGTTTGGCCGCTGTAACCACCCGGTTGAACTTGTCCCAGAGATCTCACATTAGTTGCTTGGTTTGCGGCCTCCCCTGTGGGTCGCAGCAGAGTCAACCCCCCTGCCGCCATCCCCCCAAGAAAAGGAAGACGAGCAAAAAGAGAGAGGCTGTTCGATGGTAAATCCCCCCCATTTTTGTGTCGGTGAGTCGGTGTGTCGAGTCGATGATCTCTTGTGCACGTTCTGTTTTTTCTACATCTGTTTTTTGGTAAGAACCCTCGGATTGCTGCCTCACTATACTGTATATAGAGAAATGCACACCTTCACACTCACAACACAGCTTAAAGACATACTCATAATCTGCATTATTTTCATTTACTCTTTATTTTTCTGAACTTGAAAGATATTAGCGTTCTTACAGCAGTATATAGGTATGATTGCTACTCGGTGGGGGCAGGCTGAACAGACAGACGATGCAGAAATCTTTGGAGGGCTGCAGACCTGCCCCGTACTTCAGGATCAGCCATGAGTTTCACAATGATGCCAAATGTTTTTCGGAGCAGAGTACAGCTTTTAATCTCTGATTCCTCTTCTGTCTCCTCCCCCCCATCTCTTTCTTTGTACATGTTTTCTATTTATTTAAAGCAGAAATATATGGATTGTATCAAGCATGGAAAGGCAAACAGATGTTACAGTTGACAAAAACAAAAAAAATCACAGGCTTTTATTTTACAGCAGTATATTTGTTTATTCTAGGGACTTGTTTTCTCTCTCTATTTTTTTTTTTTTTTTTTGAAAGAAATAAAAAGTCATTTTCATTCCTAAGCGAGTGTTTTTGTGATCTTTTAACTCAAACAGTCGGAAAGTCTATAAACTCTGAAAATATTCACCATTCAAGGTCTCAGAGTGTCAAACGGCTCAGCTTCTGATTTTTAATTGCGCCACCCCGAGGGCTTGAGAATGTGTTTTCTTAATTGCGCAACTTTTTTTTCTTTTTTTTTTAAGTGAGATTTTTAAACAGTCCACAAAATATTTCAGCAGTTTTTCTACCAGCAGCGATCTTCTTAAATTTGATCGAGACTGGCAGATTCGGCGGTCGCTTTTTGAGCGTGTTTATTTGAAGAAAATGGACTGTTTGACGTTAATCAAAGGCACGCATTAAAATCTTACATCTGCCTCCAGCTGCAGGCTTGAACCGTCAACATTCGTTGCTGATGCAGGAGAGTTACTGTGCACTCACCACATCTGAGGGCTTTAAATCAGGGGATGTGGATATAAGATCAGATCCTGTCACATTAAATGTATTATCCAAATTAACTGCGAATAATTTTTTGGCACAGATGCAGTGCAAAATATGCTACACGTCACTGATAAAATGTACATTTTCTGTACTGTGTAAAAGTCCTGAGCCAGCCCTCATTTGCACGCTTGAGTTGTGTGCACAGAAAACATGCACAACTCAAGAGATGAAGCAGTGTTTTGTCTGCACATGACACGACTTGGCAAATAACACATTTGTTAAAAGCACCCTGTCATAAGAATGCATCATTTGTCCCAATGTCTTCAGTTAAATCTATAAAAATGTCAAAGACAGCACAATCTGACACACATAAAACAGTATTTCTGCACCAACAAAGTGATTTCCAAACAGCTGTTAGCTGCATGGTGTGCAGGTGGCTGTGAAGAATACTTAAAAGTACCATCAGATTTTGATCGACCATAAAAATGTCCACTATCTGGAAATCATTTGATTGCCTTTATTTTTCAGCATGACAATGATCCCAAAGACACTGGCAGTGCAGTAAAAACACAAAGTGGAACACTATCAGTCATGGATTGGCCTCCCCAGTGCCCGGACCTCATCATTACTGCAGCGGTTTGGGATCATCTTGAAGAGATAAGGGAGGGAAACAGACAAACTTTGTGAACATGTGGTTATTATTCCTCCACCGGGTCAGGTTTACTCCAAAAGTGAGTAAATTACAGCAGAAATAAACATGCTTACAGTGTCTGTAGTTATGCACAGGTTAAACCGTGTCACATTTAAACTGAATTAAGTCTTAAACTTATACATGATTAAACTGCATTCCTGCTGCTAACAGTCACTCAATCATGTTTGTTGCCCTTTTCATGTGTTTGTGGTCAGTATGGCCTGCTGTCTGGATAACTGTACCAGCACCCTGTGCAGAAAACCCAGTGTTTCCCTTCAAGTATGAGATGGGTAAAAAAACACAGTAGCCTATAAACGCTGGGGGACGTCAGAGTGGGTTTATTAAGTGTCAGTAAATGAACTGTTAGTTTGAGCCACATGATCACCTTTAAAAGATGTTTATCCTCTTCTTTGTTCTACACCGCTGAATCCTGCTAACCAGCCACAATGCAGTTAAACCTTCTGTTTTCAGCCTGCAGCATCCTCGCGTCACTGCGTATCTGCAATGCATTCGTTTAAACTCTTCCCTTTAGTTCACATTGCCTCCTCAGCATTCTTTTATTATGTACCCAACTCCTCTGAGAAAACATTTACCACACCGTATAAATGTCATTTACGACAATAAACGCCTTCATTATTCTGGTAAATCTACGTTTATGCTTAAAGCTCACTGAAAAGATGCAAACAAACTTGAGTAAAGCCTCAAAAGATCCCCACACCGTGGGAAACCTCCAGCCTCTGCTCCTCTCCAGTTCCTATAGTTGTTGTTTTTTTTGTTTACGTCTGATTACAGTCTATACCTCTAATCTCTTCTTGTTGCTACACGTTGGCGTGAAACGCCTCTGATTTGCTCCGCCATTGTCTGCCATGATATCAGCGCTCCCACAGCGAGGGATTTGGAAACGTGTTCCCACCTCCCGACTCCCGCTGAGCCCTGAATAATGAAAGCGTTTGTACACATTTGTTCCACAATCACATCGAGGGCTGCTCGCTGATGCTGCCGCTGATACACTGGGTCATATTTCAGGGTTTTTTGTTTTTTCTTATTCCTGATTCTTTGTAGGAAATAAATCACTTAAAAAGTCCTGTGCCTGACAAACAGCAGTGTTTTGTCTCGAGTGAATAATTTATTGTCGCCTGCAGTCGCTGGCAGTTTGTCTCAGTGTGCTCGGGATGAAAGATATTTTAGGAGCAAACTACAAAAGGCCGGCATATAAATAAATGCCTTTCTGCACAGTGTTAGCCTGAGCTGAATTAACTGTCCTGTCAGGGAGATGTGAGAGCAGGCTGTGCTGCCACACGGATGCAGTTAGGTCCATAAGTATCAGGACAGTTTGTTGTAGTCGGGATGTGATTGAAGTGCCGACTTTAATTCAAGTCATTGTACAAACAAACATTTTAAACACAAGGATTGTTTTTAATAGTTGGATGAAAAGCTTTTGCAATCAATCACAGCCCGAACTCTAAAACTCGGGAACATCGACAGATGCTGCATTTCCTGCACTGAGATGATCTAACAGACCTTTAACTGCTGGTTGGTTGTGGGTCTCTCCGCCTGTGGTTAGTAACTAAAAAGCTGCTCTGTTGGTTGGAGAGCAGGTGACTCATTTGGAGTAGTTTTCTTTCTTTATCTTGAGAAACTCATGAGTTGCTTGAGTGAGGTGTGCAGAGACTTCATCCCTGCTGCTTCTGTCAGCAGTCACGTCGTCACTGAGTACTCAAGACCTGCTTTTACTGGCTCGCATATGTGCCAATGCCATAACAACACCTCCACCATGTTTGACGGGTGATGTGGCGCACTGGAAACAAGTTTGTTTCATCTGTCTGGACTTCCTGTTCCTGAGTGTAACCAGTGGTTTGCACTTTGTTGTAAATCCTCTGCACTTCCATTCATGATGGCATCTCTTGATATCTTTAGCACGTTAAAAAAAAAAAAACAACCCAGTTTCAAAATGTTGTACGAATGAAAGCCCACTATAAGTTCGCCTAAATCGCTGTGCTTTGGTCTTGTAGTCTTGTGGAGGTACAAATATACACAAAAGAAGTGGCATGGTGCTGGGACACACTGGGATTAAGTATTCCCTTCCTATGGCTTCGTGTCACATGAGTTTAGGGGTCCCTGAACTAGGCGGGCTCCAAAGTGTTGTGGACAATCTTCCCTGAAGACCAGTTATTAACGTTCACTGAGTGTCACACGTGGAACACAATCACCTTAAAAGCGCTGAGGAAGTTTCAGCACAGGGTGGAATTAAAATGTCTCTCAGCGTCTCGAGCACTGGTTTGCCGTCTCTGCAGTGGATCCAGCGCACAGAGTGACAGGAAATCCAGGAGTTGTCAGTCCTATTGTGGCTGCTGCCGGGCCGCGGCAGGCCTGTTTGTGACAGCCGACACTCACCGGGAGGAATGTCAGCCCCCACCCCCAGATAAGTTTTGACAGCTGTAAATTGCGAGAGGGGCGTGGGGGTAGGAGGGAGGTGAGCTGCTATTTTTATCTTTCATTCAGCCAGGCCTGAACCAGAGAGAGACGGAGACCCCCCCTCTCTATCTCTCACTTCTCCACAAGGCGACGACTCCTTCTGGATCTCTCCTTTCTGCCTGGCTGGAGAAACTTCTGGAGACCCGACCGAGGCATTAAGACCTGGAGACACGGCCGGTGTGAAGGAACATATCTAAACGCAAGCGAACGAGTGCAGACTGTACAGTGAAGAAGAAGACATCGCAGTCCACGAGGCCAACATGGCTCTGCTGTGCTACAACAAAGGCTGTGGGCAGAAGTTTGACCCCGACAAGAACAAGGATGGTAAGATCCTCCTGCATGTGTCTGCTCCTTTACTTTAAACCTGTTACAGCGACTCTGAGTCATCCTGTTATCAAAGACCTGGAGCTGAAGTGGAAGAAAACTGGGTGTGAGATGACACTTGTAGGTTGTCCGAAGAAACAGAATTTCCTTCATGATGATGATGACGTCTAAATTTTCAGCCACCTTTAAAAGGAGCTCTGCACTTTTTATTTTGAAAGGGAGCACTCATGAATAGTTTTACTTTAATGTAATGTTTTGGGACTCGATTCAAATTCTGATTGTGTGCACTAAACATGAACAGTGTGTGAACCTGTGATCGTGACAGATTGACTGATCACGCGCTGGTTTGCGTGACATCAAGTAGAAGTTGTGTCCGTGTGAGAGAGACGGCCATCTTCCTTCCTTATAAGGGACACACGGCACCTCCACACTGCAGTGACCCTGTGAGCAGCTGGGATCTCAGTGAGTGTCTATATGCAGACTCATGTTGTCTTTATCTCCACTCTAAAAGATTCCTGCCTCTTCCACCCGGGAGCCCCCGTCTTCCACGATGCACTGAAGGTAAACTCTCCTCTTAGAGTCTGACTCGAGTGGGAGAATAAAACTCAACGCTAATCACATGTTTGCTTGTTTGTGTCTCCAGGGCTGGTCCTGCTGTAGGAAAAGGACGACAGACTTCTCTGAGTTTCTCTCCATCAAGGTAACACAAGCTCAGGGTCCACGCTCCAGAAGTGTTTGTCATGGTGAAATTACCAAAAAAACAGGGAATAAATTAGGAGAAAACATGGAGCTCTTTTGATGAATGTTTAATCAGGTGGCAGCAAAAGCAGTGGAGTGAAACCTAATGAGAGTTAGTGTCGGGCATTTCCAACATTTATTTTAAACCAACTAAAACCCCAGTGTTGTAATGAAGTATGATACTTTTTCAACCATTAAAATGAGCTTAATCATGCAGGACGGAGAGGTTAGCTCTGAATGATGACTGAGGGCTTAATTAGCGGGAAATCTATGTTTGTTTTATGTTGAAAATTTGCTGCCCAGTTATCAGGATGTTTCATCTTCAGCCCAGGACATGCAGATGGCATTTAAAGATGAAGAGCGTACACAAAGATGTAAAAACCAATATGGGAGGTTGATTTAGCCACTGAAAAAGGTAAATACATAAAATAAATACACAAATAATTCTTCCAGACGGAGCGAAGGCTGAACTTTTATTTGCTGGTAATAGTTGCATGTACACAATATATTTAATTGGTCTTTAACGTATGGGAGCTCGTGTCTGCCCCTCAAAGTTTTGCGCTCCGCAAGTTACAATTTCAGGTTATCATCTCAAAATATCGACTTATCTCAAAATTTCAAGTTAGTTTGGTTAATTACCTGAATCTTTTACATTTTTGTGACAGAAACAATCAATGAAAACAAAAACGTGAGTACAAAAATATTGTGTACCTTCTTTCAGCTGTTACCAAATACTTACACACTCTGTATCAGTATCATCAGTTCTGCACTGTAAGAGCAAAAAAGTACATTTTGAAAATCTACTGGATTATTTTAAAAGGTAACCAGATTATGAGTCTAAAATGACGAATAATGTGTTAAGTTAGTTAAGTTGGGAAGTTTCTGCCAGTGAACAAGACGTTAGCAGAAGTTAAAATTTCAGGTTATTATCATGAAATTATGAAGTGGGGATCCTGAAATTTCCACTTACTAACCTGAAATCAAGATTCTGGTGAGGGCTTGGTTTGAGATTTCATAACTAAAAAGCTGGAAAATAACTATTAAATAAATATACAGTCTATCCTATCACATAAAATGCATGTTTGATGTTTTTCTGTCAAGATGAGCGAGGTTGGAGTCACTGGTGTGAGCTTAAATGACTTGTATTTAACAAAGCAACAAACTAATAAGAACTGAAAAACTGAAGCTGTCACAGGAGCGTGAAAGGTTTCATCAGGTATGTGGGATCTGGAATCTCATCCAGAGCTTCGTTACCTGAGCATGACTGAAGTGACCCGTGTGGTTTTGAACGCAGGGCTGTACCCGCGGGCGCCACAGCGACGTGAAACCCCAGGAGCCTCTGAGGCCCGAGGTGTCGTCGGATAAGGGCGAGATTAAACACGCCGAAGGCCGAGAGATAATCTATCAGGGCCCCAAATCTGCAGAGATGCTGCAGAAGGAGAGACCCAGGTGTGTGTTTGAGATCTGCAGTCAGCTCTCATTTATATCAGCATCCACCTTTTTCTGATGCGCGTGTGATCGCTGGAGTTTGTCACGTTGTGTGTTTGTCCCTGTTTGCTTTATCTGTGCAGCGAAGTCATGGGGGGGGAGGTCACGGGGGTCACCGTGAGGTTACGGCTGGAATAAATTATTCACTGCGTAACTCTTGTGTGTCAGTCTGCTCATGCTTGTGTATGTGTGTGTTCATTTCTCTGTTGTAACGTGTGTGTGTGTGTGTGTTCATTTCTCTGCGCGTGCACAGTTCAGACGAGCCCATGACCAAACTTCCCCAGAAGGTGTCGGCGTCGCTGGCTCAGGCGCTGGAGAAACTGGACATCAGCAAGAGAGGAGAGAACGAGAAGAAAGGTACACAAACGCTCACCGTTTAAAAGAATCACAACAAACGTTTACTCCAGGGGTGGGCAACTCCAGGCCTCACAGGCCGGTGTCCTGCAGGTTTTAGATGTGTCCTTCATCCAACACAATTGATTTAGGCTACATTACCTCCTCAACATGTCTTGAAGGGAGCAGTGTGTAGGGATGGTACCTTGCTCAGGGGTACCTCAGGGTAGCTGTTCAGTGGATTTGAACCACCGACCTTCCGATCATGCGGCAACAACTCTACCTACTGAGCTAGCGCTGCGTGGGCCGGTCTTTGAAGGGCCCACGTAGACAGAAAAGGCCGGGTCCGAGTCACACCGGCCCTTGAGGCCTGGAGTTCCCCACCCCTGGTTTACAGTGTTGTTTCTTCAGGGGTGGTACAGAGAAATGAAACTTTAACTTTTTGAACTCTGATAGAGCAGCTTTGCATGATTCACAGTTCAAAATAATCCCTGTGCTTCCTGCTTTGAGCCAACCTCCTTCACAAACAGAAGGGTTGAACGGGGAGGTGGGCGGGGCTTCTGAAGCTATGTTAGGGATGTCCGTGCTGACTGATGTGATACAGACCCATAAGCAGTCTGAAGTCTGACCTGTTTTCTGAGCTCAGTACTTAAATGTACACCTCGTTATCGCTGGGTTGCCTTCACAGCTTCTTTAACTCTTCCTGGAACAGATTCGACGAGCTGCTGGAAACTTCTCAGAGACTTCGGTCCATATTAACTTGACAGCAGCAGATAGTTGGCGTGGTCTTCTGCTTCGAGGTTCAGCGTGTTGTGCGTTCAGAGATGCTCTTCTGCATAGTTTGCTTGTGACGAGTGGTTATTTGAGTCGACTGATCTTTCTGCTCAGGTGTCAACAAGACATTTTCTCCCTGTGAATTGCTTTTCCCTGGATTTTCTCTTTCACATCATTCTCTCTAAACTCTAGAGATGTTAGTGTGGGAAAAACCTCAAAGTCACTTAAATAAACTTTCTTCAAAACAATCAGCTCTGCATTGAGACTTTTCTGAAATCGGGTGCGTAAATCTTTAAACGAGGCAAAGTAAGCGAGGCGCCGCAGTCAAATCGATATCTGTGAAAGACGAGTCGACGTGTATTGGAAACAGTTTGAAATATTGATGCTACACTAGCAGGTGTTTCTCATTTAGGGAAAAGTAAACTTTTCAGATTCAATTAAAGTCAGAATGAGCCGGTAAGGCGGGTTTATCGTGGATTCAGGAGTGCACGTGTCTCACTCTTACTCCAGATCAGAGTGATACAGTGAAAAAATATCAGGAATGCAGTCTCTCACCGCCCTCCACCACCTCAGCAGCAGCTGTGTAAGCTTCACGTCAAATGACAAGTGTAGTTTTTTTCTAAGTATGTGCTGCACACTTCCAGTTTTATCGCACGTTTCTGAAAAAGAGGGGAAAAAATGTCTGCACACTGAGAATAATGTGATCGCAGTACAGCACAAATCAATACATCAAAGCTGCGTGCACTCTCACTGCTCTGTTAGAATAAAACTTGGACTTGTTAGTGTCTTATCTCTGTTTTTGTTTTTTCCAACAGAGAGTCAGGCTGTTATTTGCGGGACCCGCTGCAAAAACGCAGGATGCAAAACAGTGAGTGTCTTTTTGTCATTTGTGTGATTTAATGCCTGAATCTGAGCTCATCAGTCCTTTCAGACTGTGGCACCACGGTTGTGGAATTCTCTCCCACTGTCTCTTCGCTGCACGGACTCCACTGATTCTTTTAAGAAACAGCTGAAGACATTTTTATTTAGAAAAGCATTTGATTAATTTCTTCTTATGCTGTTTTTATAGTTTTATTGTTTTACATTGTTTTATTTACTGTTATATTGTTTTTATATTCCCATTTCCTGTGTTGTAAAGCACTTTGTGATTTTCATCTGTGAAAAGCGCTATATAAATAAATTTTACTTACTTACTACTTAAAGCTGAGACTTAACAACTTTTAAAAGACACACTAAAGTAGTCATCATAATACACACATGTGGCAGTTTTCTTAACCATTTATTACACAACATAGTGGAGCGGCGTTGGAGCTTTGTAATAACTTGACCCGGCCCCCTCAGATGCACCCAGGCAGTAACGCAGCCTCACTGATGCGCTTTCGTTTGAGTTCAGGCCATCAAGCCTCTGCTTCAGCCTCTGTAAAGTTTATTAAGGGCGCCATCTAGTGCACAAAGCAGGCAACAACACATATCAGCTGGTACTAACTGTAGCAGCTTTGTTTCCTCAAATGTAGAGAAAACACACAAAAGTAAAGCCTCCAAACAGTTGACTGACTTTTCATATTTACTAGAACTCTATGAAAAATGCTGCTTCCTTATAACTACAGTATGCTACAGGTATCGGGGGCGCTGTTTGCCCAGTGATTGCTTTTTCGTTTTTAATGGACTAGTGAATGCAAGGCTTCTACCTACTTTAATGTTTTCTTTTCTTTTTGCAGCATAAAAATATAAGGATATATGGGATTGCTACTGTACTCCTGAGCACAAAACTATAAATACTCTGCTTGAAAATAATTGTGCGTCAAGACGATGATAAAAGTGCAATAAGACGGAGTCGGTCTGTAATCAGTTATCAGGTTGGCAATTACATGCAACCTGTTTGTGATAATCAGGCAATTAACTGTGATAAATGAGTGAAAATGGCTAATTTGTTGCCATCTGCATACACAGAAATTCATACTTGAATCCAGAGTGTGGACAGAACCTCACAGATCTGAAACACAAATTTGTAAATAGCTGCAGCAGGATGGAGATTTAACTGCCAGATGACATCGGTGCTTGGCAGTCTTGACCGTAAACTGGAATATAACCAGTTGGCAGCCAGCTGAATCCAGTCACCTACTGCAGAAAGACCACTCAGACTGATGGCAACATGCTGGTGATCTGTCTGCATTTATAAATTGGATGGTAGTTATTCGTAAACCTTAACCAGTCTCTCTGAGCGTGATTGCAAGTGTTTGGAGACTGGTTACCTTCCACCACTTGACTTGTGATCAAAAGTGTTTACCCAGGGGTTGAGAGTGCAACATCACTATCAGTCACCAAAGATGGAGGCAGTGAGTGGAGAAACTGAGAATTGAGTGGTGACACACATCGCTTCTGTGTTTTCACATCATTTTGACCTTTAACCCTCTTAAATACAGTAAAACATCACAGTTCACAAACCACACCAAGCTTTCATGTTCACAGGTGATTTTTTTTTTTAAGTCTTTAGTTTTACTTTCAAATTATTTTTGGATTTTAAACCCATTCAAATTTTATTTGTCACGTACACAGTCATACACAGTACGATATGCAGTGAAATGCTTACACAACTGCTCGTGACCTAAAGAAAAAAGAAAAGGCTATGAATGAGAGGAAATAAATCTGAAAATTAAAAAGGGTAAATTTAAATAGGAAGGAATAAAATAAAATATATAAATTAAAGTTGAAAATAAAATAACTGTACAACAAAATACACAAATACACAGTATAGAAATATATAAGAATGTATAAGAAATATAAATATATATACACAATAACAGCAGCTGTACAAGTATTAAATGGAAATGAAGAAATATACTATCCAGTGTTGTGCAATCCACATTTGTAATTCAGTTTGATCACATGATCGAACCTTAATTAATATTTAATAAGTGTTAATTTAAATAAGTCCTGAACTAAAAACTACACTGGTGCCACCTTCGACATAGAAGGCAATGATATAGAAATGATCATGAAGTTTAACCTGCTAGGATCAATAAAACGTATGAGCCACATCAAGGCAACGATGAAATCATCGGATAATATCTTAGAAATCTAAGGACAAGAAAAGAAGGCTTACGTACAGTTTGATTTCCTTCATGGTCACCTATAGTTGAACTATTAGAAAACAGCGCAGTCACTAAATCATCAGTATTTTTGAGATGTGGTGAGAAGACTGAGTTTATAAATTTAGGAGGACCAACAGACCAGTCTTGAATGAAATCGAGCCAACAACGTCACTGAAAGGACAGAAATCGAAGCTACTACTCGCCTACTTTGATTGTCATAAGGCAGATGAAGATTTCCTTGTGTACTCATTTTTATTTAGTCACCGTTTTGTTGTTTGTATCACTATACTGTTTTCCTCCAAAAACAAAAAAGGTTGTCGATGAAATGAACTCTGTTCCTGAAGTTCTTCCCATCAAAGGACTGAGGATAGGATTGATGTTTATTTATGAAGGTACTATGATTCACGAACGAACTGATGACCTTAACTTTAATTGCTTTATATTTAACAAACAGTGCTGACATAAAAGGGAGCTATCCTTTCACTTCACCCTTCAAGGTCTTTGCCTTTACAATTAAATATGGCTGAACGCCGCTTATTGGACAGAAAATATGACATCGCCCTGTTAAAAATGGAAGAAAAACTTAATCTTTTATGCCTAAATCTTTAATATTATCAAACGTCCCCATAACTGATCCGATGGTCTTTGCATTGTGTGCTATGTTTCTGTGTTTAGGTCTACCAAGGACCACAGACCGACATGGAGGTCTGCACCCACCATCCTGGAGCTCCCGTCTTCCACGAGGGGTAAGAACAAAAACTCTACCCTGCCACTTGTTTACTGGAGATTTTTTTTCTTTTTTAACAAAAACAAGTCTAATCCACTGTAACAAAACCGTAATTACATTCTTTATTTGCATAGCTCGTATCAAAAACAACAATTAGCTGACTTCTACAAAGGAGGGACGCAAACAAAACAAAACTGAAGGCCGTGCACGCAAAGCAAGAAACATAAACACGTCGAGATAAGAGAGTTAATTAAAGATTGGTAATTAAAGCAAATCTGCAACATTACAAACAGACTTTAAGAGTAAATAAACTGCAAGCGCTGGTTTTAAATCACATTAAGTGTAACGCTGGGCTTCCTACTGCTGGGCAGCTTCCTAACAAAACCTGAATTAGTCTCATTTCATGGGGATCACGTAGGGTTGTTGTTGTCTCCAGGATGACACGGCTTGTTTCTTACAAACTGTGACCATTTCTTTGTATTTTCTTTTTTTGTTGTTGTTTAGGTACAAGTACTGGAGTTGCTGCTGCATCAAGACAACAGACTTCAACGCCTTCCTGGACCAGAAGGGCTGCACCATGGGGAAACACCGCTGGGTCCCAAAGCAGGTACATGCACCACCTGGAGAATGTACTAGAGAAACTGCTGGTGGGACACCGGGGATCGGATCAAAGTTTGCAGAGAAAAAGGAAAACAGATCTCAAGGGCTGACAACAACATCAAAAAAAGCTTTAAAGTGACCTATTTTTGCGTGCACGGTTCACTTGTTCGTCCTTTTGATCACTATAAAACAAAGACTTGAGTGGGAAGATTTATCTATGAGTGCAGACAAAAAACAAGTCAAACTTCAAGTCAAACAAATCATGTTTACCACAAATTCAAATGTCCTTGAAGAGCGCTAAAGCAATCCAAACACTCAAACCAGGGCAGGAATAAAACGGTTTCTCTCTTTCATTGGGATGTTTTGATTTAGATTTGATAACTATGATTATCAGCCTTCGAGTCGCTCCTCGGTCTCGCAGCAGTCTGGCTGTGCAGCTCACCGGTGTGTGTGGGTTCACGTGTGTGTTTGCAGGACAAGAAGAAGGTGGCGTGTCGCTATGACTGGCATCAGACTGGCAACAGCGTCGTCGTGACCATTTACGCCAAGAACGCAAACCCAGAGTTTTCCAGCATAGAGGCCAACCGGACGGTGGTGAGTTTAATGAAGCAGACAACGCACAGCGTATGTGGTTGGATCTAGTATGACTTTGCAATGAGACAACCTCATTAATAAGCAGCTTATTCTAATAATTTGTGGTTTAATTAACTGTTAACAAATCAGGATTCAGCACAGTAACAGGTGTTAATGAGATTTAGCTCAACTTCCTGTTGAGGTCCAAAAATGAGTCATTTATGACAATCCTGTAACACTTTCTGAGATTGTAGTGATTTTTAAGAGGGTCTATGATGCACATGTAGATAATTTATCAACCACAATAAGATGGCAATGTGTATGTTGTTTATTAGAGTGACTGCATTTATGTAACAGGTTTTACTAAATTACTTTTGTACATCAGCGCTTTAACGTCCGTAGGTCAAAGAGATGCGTCATAGAAAAGTTGCACTCATTAACAGACTGACTCACATTCACTGCAAACTGTCACCAATCTGTCTGCGAGTGAACGCAGCCACCCTCAGCATCACCATGACAACTTGATTGCTGCAACTTCTTGAAGTCCTTCATTGTTAGCAAAAGAAATTTGATTGGTTCTTGTATGCTGCACAGTGGCAGCCTGGTGACTGTATGAGCTCAATCGCCAGTTTCAGGTCATACTGAGCATACATGAAGTTAACTTTGCTAATAATAAATAAAAAAACAAAAATATTAGCAACACCGTAGCAACCAGAGAGCATCGAAAGTCAATGAAACTCAGCGACATGTGGCGACATAGGGTGAAATAACCATTACCGATAAACTTCTCTCAGGCGACCAAAGTGACCACGAAGGGGTTCTCGGGAGAGTAGTGTAAACTTGCATTGACCGACTGTGAGCAAAAAAGCGATGTCCAATAACTGAACTGTTAGATGTGGACAGGGTTGTACTCTACCTTTGATTACGGAAGTCGAAACCATAGAAAAGGACAGACAAGCCAAGCGTCTTCAAGCTTTTTACTAATTTTACTAAGAAGTGCTATTTTAATTTTATACCCAGTAGGGGAGAGCGGGGTAAGTTGTCACACTTTTCACACTGACTAACTCTTACTGAGCACCATACATCACAACGTAATAAATGTTTCACCAAATGAAAGAAGGAAGTCTCGGGCACATATGATGTATTCATTACATTTTCATATCTTATCTCATTACGGAGTTGTAGACTGTTGAATGGAGAATGTGCACTTGTGACAATTTGCCCCATCGGCAGGTAAGTTGTCACACTAGATTATCTTAAAATAAGAACACAAATACTTAATTGTGATTATTGATTTTAATTGTTAAATTCAAACCAAAACTGGAAATTTGAACAATTATGCCAAGAGAATTTGGAAAAAAACAATTATTTCAATCCAATACACATTTTAATCAAAACATTAAGTAGAAAGAAAACTTTAGTTTGAACTTTAAACTCAAATGTTCTCTGGCTTGCACATAAATCCATCATAACTGAATGGAATGCTGCAAATAACTTGCTTTACTTAACATGTTTATCCTCTGAACAAAACAGATGCCCTATTTCTGATTAATCAGACTCAACTTCAGAGTCACAATTCTGGCACACATAAATTGCCTGGCCTGAGGTGCAAGCATCATGGGCCCATTTGTTGCATTTTACGCATTTTACCCAGGTCTCTTTTGGACGACTGTTTGAAAATGGCTCCACACAGACAAGGCAGAAGCACCCAGGTCTCTTTTGGACGACTGTTTGAAAATGGCTCCACACAGACAAGGCAGAAGCACTCTTCATCATCTGATGATGACTCTTGAATTATTTTTCTTCTTTTAGCTGCGTTGTTCTTCATAGGTCCAGATGTTTTCCCCCCTCGCGTCCCTCTCTTTTGAAACAGCTTTTTGCTAGATTCAGCCTTATTCTTTTCTTTTTCTAGTTGCTGCTTCACTGGCGTGTCGGTTAGAATTGCTGATTTGCGTCGTTTTCTTCCTTTGCTGGATGGTTTTCGGCGGCCAGCTTTTGGATATGGCCGGATGTCCTCTGGAGTTGGTAGTCCCCTGTCAGTAATTGCAGTGCTGGGTAAGGGTGAGCTCGTGATACAGATGGTGCTGGAGCTTGGCAGTGCAGAGTTGGTGCTGGAGCTTGGCAGTTCAGAGTTGGTGCTGGAGCTTGGCAGTTCAGAGTTGGTGCTGGGGCCTGGCAGTGCAGAGGTGGTGCTGGGGCCTGGCAGTGCAGAGGTAGTGCTGGGGCCTGGCAGTGCAGAGGTAGTGCTGGGGCCTGGCAGGGCAGGGTCCGGAATAGGGTGATCTGTGACGTAGGATGGTGCAAACTCGGCTTCCAGAAATACATTTCTGTTGTAAGGTTGAATCCCAGCCACCCTAAAACCAGCCTGAATGTTCAATGGGGTTGCAGCCAGAGGATATGCAATTGCCACAATCCAGGGAATGTCATAAATAGACATTGTCTTCCCAGAGTTGTTCCTCATCCAGGCATCACACGTGCTGTTGATGTGCCTCTTTAGTGGCCCGTAGACAGACCTGTCTAATGGTTGGAGCCGATGTGAGCAGTGGGGTGGGAATGACAGCATGATTATGCCATTTGCTTTGGCATAATTGAGTCCATCAATGGACAGATGAGACTTGTGGTTGTCCAAAAGGAGTAAACAGGGCTTCTCCTTTGAACACTTTGTATGTTCATTGAAATGTTGCAGGAATTCAACAAAGTGTGTGTCTTTCATCCATCCAGAGGAATTTGCCCCTCCTTTGCTGCCGGGTGGCCCGTTGATCAGGAAATGGTCACGGAAGTGGACACGCGGGAAAATAAAGTATGGAGGTAAACTATTCCCTATGGCTGAGACAGCACAGGCCAGTGTGACAAGGGTTCCCCTTTCAGCAGAGGTCAGTGACCCTACTTGTTTGACTCCACGTCTGGCCAACGCTTTGTCTGGTTTATGTACAGTGGTGACCCCAGGTTCATCAACATTCCAAATGTCTCCTGGTCCAAACTCATATTTGCATAACACTTTCTCTAAGTTGTCAAAGAAAGCATTGACATTCGCTCTGTTGAAGCTACTTGCCCTGGCAAGGCTAGTTGCTTCTGGCTTTCTCAGTGACAATGTTGTATGCCGCTTTAAAAAGCCTGTAAACCACTCTTTCCTGGCCTTTTCTTTTTCTGCCCACAAAGGCACAAACTTCAGTTCGTGTGCCACAGCAAACTGGTAGGCAAGCTTTCTGACCTCACTTGGTGACAGACCAAAATAAATGTCAGCTGACCTAGTAATATACTCAACAAGCTGCTTTTCCAAATCAGGGGAAAAAATCTTCCTTGGCGTTGTATAACCAACCATTGTTGTTGGCATGGCTGTCTGACTTTCAATTTCTTCTCTGGTAATCTTTTGACAATACCGAGTTAGAGTACGGTGATTTATGTCAAAATCCTTTGCTGTACTTCTAATTGATTTGGTCTGCATCTTTACCTGCCTGACTGCCTTTAACATAATGTCAGGTGGTGTTCTGCCACGCTCTGTCTTTCGTTGATAATTTCGAACCATCTTACTTTCTTCCTTCCTTCCTTAATTCCTGCCTCTCCTTCCTTTCTTCAAAAACCTTATTACAAATACAAATGAATTACAATATCAATTTTTTGGAGCATTTATTTGTACTGGGGCAAGTTGTCACATGTGACGACTTGCCCCAAAGTTAATGAGACAACTTCCCCCAAACTGACATGTATGCTAATTTGGCTAAATGTCAGGGTTAGCTCAACATAGCACATCAGCTGAAGTATCAAAAGACACGTTAATGTCTCCTCTATTTTGTGTAAAATAATAATCTGTAACATCTATACCTAACAAAGTTGTACTGAAGAAAATTTAAAGTGATTTATTTTTCCTTTTAGGTCAAAAAAATAAAAAAGATGTGCTCACCTCAGATTAGAGCAGTCTTGACCACATGTGAACAGGAGGTTGACTATAGAAGAAGAAGTCACACAAAGTGGCTATTTCATTTTTGAGATAGAGCCTCTAGTGTTGGAGTTATGAACAGTGTGACAACTTACCCGTGTGACAACTTACCCCGCTCTCCCCTACTAATAATCATGGTCTAACTCAAGATTTTTTTTCATTAACAGATTTGTATATTTACCCATTTATGTAATAAGACCTACACCGTTTCTCTGTCTTCTGTCCTCTCTTTAGCTCTCGTGTCAAATCCAGTTTGAGAACAATAAGATTTTCAAGAAAGAGTTCCACCTCTGGGGGGTAAGTATCTGCTGTCTGCTGGGAATCGCCTTTCCCACTTACACTTGGAACATTTGAGCTCATGTTCAAAGATCAGTGAATGGACTGAGGTTTGAGGATGGTGAGCACACAAAGCGCCCGACTCTTGTTTGGCAGGTTTTGCTGGCTGTGGTTGGAAAAAAGTATTTAGGAGAGAAAGAGGTAGATAAAGACTTTGTGTCCGACTAACTACGCTGGATGGACCTTTCTTCAGCAGTGGAGTGCTGTGAACACCTAAACATAATCTGAAGTTTAGAAATAAGTAAATCAGTTGCAACTAGATTTTCTTAAAAATATAACAGTGATCATAATCATTAGCTTATCCCGTGGTTAGTTAGTTATCAGTTCACACGTTTCTGATGAACACATTTAAACTAGATTGTGCTTGAATGTTGTCCATCCAAAGTTTGAATTTCTCTTACCTGCAGGTGATCAACGTAAAGCACAGCTCGGTCAATATGGTCCCATCTAAACTGGAGATAAACCTCCGCAAGGCCGACCAAGTGGCTTGGGGCAAACTGGAGGACCCGAACTACAAACCTGAGCCCGAGCCCGCAGACGACCCGTTCATCGAATCCAACGAGTCGTACCAGCCCGACTGGGACATCGATGATGACGACATCAGTGACTCGGACGAGGA
Organism: Haplochromis burtoni; assembly: GCF_018398535.1. Lineage (NCBI taxonomy): Eukaryota > Metazoa > Chordata > Actinopteri > Cichliformes > Cichlidae > Haplochromis > Haplochromis burtoni. The sequence goes on along the minus strand of NW_024582680.1, from coordinate 420,961 downwards.
GTGGGCCTATGACACGCCCAAGAATAAAAAGGCAGAGAAGGACGAAAATCAAAAGAAGAACGAGGAGGAGGAGAGGCAGAAGTTAAAGAGGAAGGAGGTGGAGGAGGAGATGAAGAGGGCATTGGAGGAGCGGATGAAGGCGGAGGAGGAGAGGAAGAAGCTAGAAGAGCAGAGGAGGCAGGAGGAAGAGGAAGGATATGAAGACATGCCAGAGCTAGAGTGAGAAACGTCAGATTTCTTTGTGGTTTAGAAATAGAAAATCAAAAGAGATTTTTATAACATAGGACATATTTACTTCTGAAATAATAATTACTCACTACAAACCCCAATGAGACGTGTTTAAATGACCACGATACGGAGAACGTGATGTAAAGACAAAACTGTACCTTCAATAGAAGAAATAAAGTTTTCTATGTCAGTTTCTACTTTTACATTTGTGGGGGGTGTTGTTTCATTTTGTATGTGTACCGACTGGTAGCATTTCACCACTGTTGGCTACATTCATTACAGATAAATAGCTGGATCAATGTTATAAAGACTTGATATCCATCACAAGTCCCCTGGGCTTTAAGCAGAAAGATTAATGATTTTTTTTCAAAAGCCTGTAATGAATCATTAGCTAATCCACTGGTGCTGTAAATAAAACAGTTTAGGTCAGACTTTAGTTCATGAGTCATACTTAAATTGTATTTCCACACTTTGTTTTCATTATTATAAGCCTATTGTACATCTGTGAGAGCAGCCTACACAGTATTACTCACCGACTAGCTTTACTACAGCCAAACAAAGAACATACAGCATGTGGGCTAATTGTTTAGAGAAAGCGTGGCTAGTAAACAAGGCGAGAAAATATCAGGGGTAGTTTTGTGAGTGAAAATGCCTCCTTGATGCGGGAGTTTGTTGGAGAAGAAGTCCCAGAAGTCGGAGTTACTTCTGTCACCTAAGAGCAGGAAACTGAAACTACATTTCACGCCGGCTTGCTAAAATTGGACAGTATAAGAAAAATGTTGCCTCGTCTGATGAGTCCCCAGTTTTACTACAACAAGAAAGCATCACTCCATCCCGGCTTCTATAAGGCTGCTGTGGTGTTGGTGTACTATTAGAGGATGTTACCTAAACAACACAGTCTTACCTGTGTCTTGTTGACTATGCCGATTCCTTTATGACCAAAACTTCTGGAACTTATTCCAGCACGGTAACACATCACCTTACAAAGCTACGTTCACTTAGATTGAGATATGGCCTCCATAGATCCAGATCCTAATAAAATGGAGCAGCTTGGGGATGTGGTGAAACGAGAGATTCACGTCCCAGATGTGCAGTGGATAAATCTTCAGAAGCTACGATTAGCTCCCTCCTTTGTGCTGCAGAAGCATGTTATTGTAAGAAAAATGCTATTAAAAAAAAATGCTACAGAAATTAAGAATCTGCTCCAAAAACTAAAAGATAATTTTAACTATTCACAGACATCAAAGTGATTTATCAAGTGTAAAAATATACATAGAAAAATCAAAGAGAAAAATCAAGCAATGAGACAGTGCCTAAAAGTTAAGTGGGTAGACAATAGTGAAAATACTATTTAAGTCTTTACCTTTAGTTGTGACCTACTTTGATTAAAGCACACAGAGGCCTTGACTCTTTTGTCAACCTGGAATAAAAACACTCGAAGGCGCAAGAGCACCACAAATCACACAGTTACTAAATAAAACAACACACAAGATTCACACTTCAATAATTCATTTAATCTCCAGAGGGTTGCACTGACTTTGTCTTTGTTACAAACTGCACATGATAACACAATAAAACACCTCGCAACGTACAAGGTCGTGCAACATCTAGTCTGGCTTCCAGCACTGTCTCAATATATAGGCTGCTCAGAATCAGGGGTGCGTTCACAAATGTCATCTATGGAATACTGTTGCACAAACATGGCAGTGTTTGTAATCTGTGGATTCATTTAAGTTCCTTTGCTAGCATCTTTCTTTTCAGCTTCACGTAACTCCTTGGGAAGAGTTTCAGTTTGCGACATCAGAAAAGTTTTTAAAAAATAAACCCTATAAAAGAAAAAACAAAACTAGGAGATATTTAATTAAAAGAGCAATAAATAAGCAATTACTTGTCCCAAAATGGCTTCCATATATTATGTTCCCCAACATCTTTGCAGTAATTTTCAGCACAACACAAACCAAATCAAAAATTATACACAAAAATTTCAACCCCCCCCCCCAAAAAAAGGCTCAACACAAGCTGAACAACTTCTTTGTGTTAGTAGTTTGTAAATAACACTGGATTACATTTTAAATAACTTTGGTTTGAAATTAGTATTACTTTTTTCTTTTTTTTCTTCTTCTTTGGGATAGCGTACCAATTGGGCTAAGGATGTTTAGATGACATCGCTGTGATAGTAAAATGACACAATCACGAATAACATTGGTGTCAAATGGTGTCGAGCTGCTGTTGGAGTAATTGTACCGCCACGAATGTAATAAACATTTGTGTATACAGCTCCATATATTCATATTTTTTTTGTGATAGGTTACATATATCACACTTTATCGAAACACTTATGTCCGTATACATTTTTCATAAATAAAGATTTCATTCATCGATTAAAAAAACAACAACCCTGTAAACACGTGAAATCTTAGCGTACACACACACACGTACACGTGATTACCCCCCAATCAAGTTAACCTCTTGATAAAGTGCAAGGCAAGATACAGTAAACTTTGAAATATATGACATACAACAACTCCTGCATCTCAAGTGCATGTGAGCGCCATCGCTCAATCACGCGCACGTTATTGTATGTCTCATAACCCACAAAAGTACAAACTTGGCACAACACCACGAAAGCCTCTAAGGTGTAGAGCGTAAGCTGGCACACTATGGATACAGTAGCACAATCCTACATCTACAACGCCTCACAGTTATTCTGTCTGGTAAAGGATTAGTTTGATAAATGTGGAAAAATGATGTCCGAACTCAACAACCGAGCACTTCTGTGTAAATGAAGCAAAGCTGATGCACAAACAACTTTATTTTAACAGACCTGAGTCAAAGTGAGATTGTGAATGTACATTTTTGTCCCTTTTCTAGTTTTCAAAGCAGTTTAGTTATAAATTAAGATTATGTAGGCTTCTTATGAAAAAACATCTAACAACCACTGCGTCATATTGCTAGCTTGAAAAGCTAGTATTAGCTAAAACTAGCTAGTATTTCATTTTGTTTTAATTTTCTTACTTCTTACATTCTGACAATCAAACACTTGGCAGTAACTATGTCTCATGGTGTAGTTCAGGCCAGTAAATGTGAAGATGTGAGTGTAAAAAAAAAAAAAAAGTATAGCTAGCTTGTACTGTAACATTAAAACTTAGGTAAAGGTTAGCTAGTGAATGTTCTTTATTATATTCTGATAGCAAAAATTGTGACATTTTATGAAATTTACTTTTTTGCTAGGCAAGAGGAATGTTTTATTATTATTTACAAATTTAGCTTTGCTTCTGAAAAAAGATGTAAAAAGGAAGATGTCAAATCCTGCCAAAAGTCGGATTTGATTGTTTAACAAAGAACGTGCTGTTTGAGTAGCAATTATCGGATCCATTGCCACTGTCTCTAGTAGGGATGTACAGGACCAGTCGGCTTGAATATTACTGCAATTCCTAGTTGCACAGAAATACTTGTGGGTTGAAATGATTATAGGCTTTTTTATGCTGTAATTGATATGAGTATTTGGTGGTTTAAAACTTGATATTCCAACATTTGGCCATTCTCTTTTCAAACAAAACAAACAGATTTCCCTCACATTTATTATTAATTTTTTTTATGTTCGTGTTGTTGGATCGTGTATTTCACTTTTAGGTTAGTAGGAAAAGAAGGAAAAAAAACAAACAGTAAACGAGTTAACAAATTTCTGGAGTATGGTGAAGGAACAATTTTCGATTTCAGGGATTTCCAAACAGCAGAACAACAATTTAGGTACTCAAATAATACACTATTGATACACGGCTTGACAAAATTTACAATATGCAGGGTGTAGGTATGTAAGTAAGTGGTTTGTCTTTTTTTTTTTTTTTTTTTTTTGCTAAACTAACTCCTGCTTTTCAGTTAAACTCCAACCAGCCTGGTTTAAAACAAAAGTAACATTCACAAATGTTGCTGGTCTGAACAAACACGTAAAAAAAAATATTTAAATTTAAAGAAAAAAATCATTTTCATGAGGCAATATCCACTGTGAGGCGAAGGCTAAGTATGCATGCGGGGACACACATAACAATAGTAATTGGCTTGATTATATGCATGGTGGCCAAAGAGTTTGTCAAAGGGGGAAGCAGCAAAGCCAGAACAGCTTCACAGGTTACCATTGGGAAAATAAGATATACAAAAAAATAGATATACATTTTGTAATGTTAATAACAATAATAATAATAGCTTTTAACCACAACAAGGCAAAGTCAAATATCCACTGACTCTTATATTACATATACAATCATGAATATGGCAAAGTATTAGTAACACACTGAGTAGCTGTAATGTTTTGTTTGTGTGCATCCTTGATGCTTCCTCCTTCTGTAAACGCATTTACCAGACGCTACCAAAAATATCTGCTCTTATCGAGTCACTTCATCTGGTACTGTGCCTCATAGTGGTTCACAGAACAACTGAAACTGCACAGTGGGAAGAAATATTTAACTCCCACATAAGCCACATTTTAGACCTCAATAATAACCAAAAGAACGTACTTTAAAAATCCCACAGTTGGATCTTTTCACAGGGCTGAATGCCAGATGAAATGACTCACAGTAAAGTTTTTTTTTTCTTTTTGCAGCGTGGCTGCATAGCCTCGGACCACACAAGCCACACAACAGCCTATTAAGAACCACTTTAAAACCACAACAATAGAACCTCTGTAAAATCATATACGATTTATCATTTAACATCATCATTATTCACAGGTTAGTACAAGTCCACACAAGTACATTCCTCAGTATATATATATTTTTTGCAACATATAAGAGAATCTCCAGTTCAGTAGACAGTAAGGTCGAGATGTTTCAGTTTGTTCATTTTGTTGATTTGTTGCGTCGGAGTTCTCATAGCAGTAGCATCACGGAATAAATACTCAGTCTTAATCAACGTCTAAAGGCGATTCAAGAAGTTTCGAAATAAAACAATTCAAGTTAAAAGATTGTAACAACTTATGATTGTACATATAAAATAATATGGCTGAACTCAACATGCAAGGAGAGCACCACGTAAACACATTTCTTGGTCACGAAAAAAAGAAAGAAAAAAAAAACATAAGCCAGGAAGGACGTTGTTGCTCCACGCCTGCCTTGATTTCAGTTTAATTCGCTGCTGGCCACATCTACCAAACCAGAAGCAGAGCGCCAGTCGTGAAGCAATGCGATGCAAAGCCAGGGCCCTTTGGAAAAAAGTTCAACAGAAACAGGGAGGAAAAATAAAATCCCCCCCCTCAACCCACGTAAAATAAAATAAATCCTATAGTGGGAGGAAACACCTCTCTCAAGCCAATGGGCATTGTGGTTAGAGGTAAGTGTAGGAGGGGCGCTCCTCACACCTGGTTTTCAGGGTAACGGGGTCGGTAATAAAGCACCTCTAACAGGACTTCAGTTGCCTGAAGAATCTGCCTCAGTGGTCCCGCCTTTGATATCCCAGGTTCCTGTGGACGAAACAGAAAACAATGAAAACCTGACCCTGCTTACAAAGACACATAACTGTGTTTTTAAAATAAAAGCAGGCTGAAGCTGACAAAGCCTCTTCTTTTAGTTCTTGGAGTAAACTGCCGTTAAGGACAACAGGACCTTGAAAAATGACAGCATCCCCCGCCTCTCTTTTTGTTGCTCACTGATGTGTAATTGAAGAAAAATGCTAGGTGCTGTTTGTTTGGCAAACTTGATCCTTTGTGGTCTGGTTCCAGTGTCGCACAGAGTTTGATTATGTGGTTAAAATCAATTAAATGGTTTGCCCAGCGGGAGTAACTACTGCAAACAAACGAACAAAAGAAAAACTCTAAATGGCATGGCTGACTCAGTATAGCTGTAACCGATCCACAAGAAACTGATCCAAGTCCTGGAGACATGCAGAACCGTCTCCTCGTCAAAGGGTCCTTTTTATAGTTCCACCGTGGGCACTGTGACTTACATACACGACAGATACCAAGTGAAAAAAGATTAACGCTTCCATTTATTGCACCAAACAACCCAAAACGTATCCGTCTTTCAAATCATCCTCTCAGGACAGGACCTGTTCACTCCTATACTGCGTGCATCAATTTTTATTTGGTTTGGATATGCTTGTGTTCTACTTTGTATTAACACCAGCCAATTTATAATGAATTGGGTTAGATCAAATCAGGACAGGATCAAATCACTTAATATGAAAAGCTAATAGAGATAAAAGATGGATTCAGTTATGTTTTTCCTTACTAGGTTTAAAAGCCTGAGGTCAGTAGCTGTTTAGTTCTGCTAAACCCAAGAAGACAGAAAAAGAGCCTTTGGTCAACAAAATGCATGTTGACACAAACTTAACCTTTCCTTTGAGTTATATTTAAAGTTCAAGGAAAAGATTTTTTTTTCATGACTATTCATGTGTATTTGTTTTCTTTTACTATAACCAAGAAGTACTACATAATCCATATTTTCCCTAGGGACAAATAAAGTATTCTGATTGCAAAACCTCAGTGGAATTGTAGTTTGTCCTTGATAAAGGACAGGGACGCATGAGTGTTGCTGCACAGCACACAGAGAGCTTTTTCAGTCAGTTTCATTTCAGAAAGTTTCATTTAATCTTAGGCCAGAGGTTTCTCAGGTCGATACCTTCGGCTCTAAGATGAAACAGTCTCCTGCCGTGTGTTTGGCTCCTTTTTTCTCTCATTGTTGGACAGCAGGGGCTAAAACGACTCATTTGATGTTGAAGGTTGCAGACCTGGTCTAGACAACACCTTGGTCTTTGTATTGCTGTAACCCACATCCCAAAGAAATGAACAAACACAGCTAATGGCTCGGTCACACTACAGCGAAAATAGGACGGTAAACTCTTTCTGACTTTGGGGGAAATAAATATTTAAAATTCTGGTGGTTGCCCAATGATTGCTTTCAATATTTTTTGCTGACAATGACAGATGTCAAGAGTTGCAACTGACAACCTTGTCTGGGCGAACACTCAAACACAAGGCTATTGCTCAAGTTGTGGTGGGAAGCAACCTGTCTCCTGACTGCAGTCACTCTCCAACAGATTGGCCAAGATTTGCAAATAACTGGAGTCTATTTTTGCAATAGGGAATACAATTGACTGGTTCCAAACTGACTGAGCCATTTTGCATTTAAATTGCCGTCCTGAAGCAACTGCATCACTATTTGTAACTCTTTAAAAATGTACAACTGTCTATTTTAAACGTATGAGGTTCTGAACTCTTAACGCAAGTAGTTCATGTGAATTTCTGTGCATGGAGATGGCAACAGGATTTGCTGATTTATTATAGTTAATCAGCATCTTATCGATGTGTTGACGCACAAGTCAGTTGCTTCGAAGACGACAACTGGCTGCGAGTGCTTGCAAACCTGCTCCCAGTCTTCAAAGCAACCATTTCAAAGGCAACAAGACTGCGAAATGTTTGGACACGATCACAATAAATTTGTTCCTGCTGTGGTCAACAAACTAGTTTAACTGTTAGCATGCTGACATGCTAAGATCTTTTACCTGAGAGAGAACTGTTGGACTTCTGCTTGTGGAGCTTCTCTCTCTCCTTCTTCCCCTTAGGTATGATCTTAAGCTTCATACTGCTGCTGCTCTTAGTGCTGCTCCTCACTGAGTCCTAAAAATAAGAGATTGATGGGTACACAGTGAGGGATATTTTGCTATGTGAAAGTCGTCAGTGAAGGCAGATGGGCTGCTACTGAGCAACAGAAGTGACACTGTGGCACTTTGCTGGTTGTTAGTCTGCGATAATGCCACGGCTTCTCTCTGACACAAACAAACACTGCATCCCATCCCACCTCCTCGGTGCACTGCATGAGCGGGCAGATCCAGTGGATGTCATCCAGCTTGTGAAGCTCGGCGCTGAGGCTGTTCAAAGTCAAGCGAAGCTCCTCTCGCTCTGGAGACTCCGACTGAGACAGAGAGAAGGTGAAGAAGAGTTCAATTATAATCAGAATGGGACATTTGACATTTAACCCTCTGAAAGTTGGTAAAAAGTCAACACCTGCTCTGCGTGTTTTTGACCCCTTCTGATTCACAAATGCATAAACACCTGTTAATGTGTCAACAGTGGTTACCTCCAATTTCTTTGAAAGGAAAAATATTTTGTATATTTTGCTAATATTTTGCTGCACCTGCATAATCATCACATGTTCACTTCATTTCATCTCTCATCAAAACAAGTTTACAGAAGTAAAATCCCTACCTGTGGTTCACCATTCAGTGTTAAAGGAAGCGAAAGTTAAACCCTGTTTATTAACTAAAAAATGGCTTTTAGATACTTCAAAAAAAGGAAGCAGATTAAACTGCATCCCCAGGAAATTCGTATCTGACACTCTCTAACATGTAGACGTGTTAAAGACAGCATCAAAAGAAGTAGGTGGGTTGCAAGGCGGCTTGCAGCAAGACTAAAACAACTTAAATGTGCTTTATCTAAGATTTACCAGAAGGATGAGCAGAAGGCTATCATCTGAGCCATCAGCCAATGCTGTCTGGCACCGCCATGAGCCATTCAGCACGCACTAATGCTGTTCTCGGTTTCTCCCTCTAGCTGTGAACAAAGGATTGTTCAATTTGTCCAACTGTGCATGAAGTGCCACCCACAAGTTGAAATGTCTGGACACACCATACAGTCAAGCTGTTCCCACGACAGCTCCGTGGGACTGAGATCTGGTGACTGCACTGGACATAGACCGAATACCAGCTGACTGTTTCTTGAAATAGTTCTTACCTAGTTTGGAGCTTTGTTTTGGATCATTTTCCTGTTGTGGGAGGAAACTGGCATCGCCACAGGGTATGGCTCGTGTTGAAAAATGGAGCAATATCCTCCCTTGTTTCAACAATAATTTCTCTTACACAAACCTTCCCCCCCCTCTGCAACCAAACTATTGGATTTCTTCACCATGCTTTAAAGTTATTGTTGAGCTCCTCCAGCACCTATTTGTTCAGAATCTCTGTTCTGTTTTGACCACAACTCCTCAAACTTTAGATTAATGGGTCTGTAAGGCTGGTTTCTAATCTTCCTCCGTCCAGTGTTTGTGTTCTTTCCCCACAGTTTCCTTTTCCATTTATTGGCCAAAGTCAAATTAAGCTTTTTCCTTTCAACTCTGCCTAGAAGGCCATCAGGAAGATGTCTCATCATTACTGCTGACACTGAAACTAGTTATTTACGGGAACTGTTTATTGAAGGTGCCAGAGCATGTTTTCTCCAAAGGGAGTTGTTCCTTCTGGTCTTTGTTGAGCCATGCTCTAGTCTTTATTTCTTATCGGGTGTACACACAGGAAGAGCAATGAAAAAAAAAAAAGGTAACTTGTATCAATGCCGAGCAAAATAAGCCAAATAAATTAACAAGCAGTTAAACTAATGTCAACTTTAAAGCCACATCCACACTGGAAGTGATTTGCAGCGATGTGGTGACCAGAAACTACCGAAACTGAATGAAATGCTGATTACGAACGAAACAACCACCATGATGGGACGTGAGCGGGACCTCAGATAACCAGGTAAGTGCCTGAAGCAACTTCCAATGAGAGTGAAGGATATATGAAATATGATCTGTTAATAAATATATTGGAAGTCGCGATTACTCGAAAGTGACAAGCAATCCGCTTCAAGGAGCAAACTGCTTCCAGTGTGAACGCAGCCTCCTGACTACCAATGGGAATGAACTATACGCCTGACTGACTCATGACAGGGCAGAAGATTTGCTAGAGGGTTACCTACACAGTGAGATTGATCGTCCAGTAGCGACTAACAGTCAGTATACAGTAGTCATATGCAGAGTTCTCATTTTATCTGCTCGTCTGCACAAAGGCCCACTGCGTTAAACTGTGAGATTTCCTTAAAGCTACAGCGAACACAAACTGAACAAACACGTTGAACAGCAGAAGCTGAAATATGAGATGGAATATCTGAATGGCTTCAGAGGAAATGAAGGGCCGAACGCAAACAAGGAGGGAAACAAAGAACGGAGAGACGAGAGGGATGAACGGCTGAGGCGTACCAGTAGTTTTCCATCGAGCAGCATCCTGGTCTCAGCCTGGAGGACTTTACTGCTGTTAACAATTTCCACTGCAGTGCTGCGACTCAGACACTGAGAAAAAAAAAAATTCAAAAGTGACTGTTTTGAAGACATACGTCGTCCTCGAGGTGACATCACTGATGGAGATCAGGTTAACAGGCTGCAAATTTAACAGCCTTTAAATTGACATGAAATCTGAGCATTTTTCTGAAAATCTGGTCATTTTGTGCCATCAATAAACTCCCATCTGCTCTCCGCCTCGGTGTCTTACCTCGGGGCTGGACAGTTTGGCCTCTGTGAGCACCAGGGCAGTGGCATTGACTGCGTGAGCCAACTCCTGCTCCACCAGCTTGTGTGTCTTGGCCGCCTCGCGGATTCTGAGCGGGCACAAAGCAGGAAATGGTGAGAAAAAAAAAAAACAGAAAAGCACAATTATGTCCGCTGTAGCCTGTTGATACGTACCCGCCTCTGAATTTACTTTCTTTTATTGTCTATTATTGTATTGCCTCTTTCTCAAATATAACCGGAGCATCTTCTACTGTGCGCTTAAATTATTTGTAACACATCTCTCTTGAATTGAAATTCCCTTTACAAACGTTTCTCCACATCTGAGGAAAGTTTACAAATGTAATTAAAATATTTATCATCCTGAAAGTACGGCAGTTTTGAAACATAACCGAAGACATCATCATAAACACGGCAAACTGAGACAGGACGAAGGAGCTGCAGAGGGACACTACTTGTTTGCAAATGTGAAAAAGAGAAATAAAACAGCTCATCAGTGCAACGGAGACAAGCTCAACGCAAGTTTGCAAATAAGCCAGTTAATTGCGGTGGGATGAGGAAATTACCCCTTTATGGTCTCCACACACAGACGGATGCAGCTCGGTTAGACTGAGCTGTTTGCAATGTTTGAATGATATATTTTAAAATAATGTAGAGCGGGCATGGGGAACTCGAGGGCCGGTGTCCTGCAGGTTTTACATCTCACCCGGGTCAACACACCTGAATCAAATGATTAGTTCATTACCAGGCCTCTGGAGAACTTCAAGAGGTAATTTAGCCATTTAAATCAGCCGTTTTGGATCAAGGACACATCTAAAACTTGCAGGACACCGGCCCCCGAGGCCTGGAGTTCCCCCACCCCCGATTTAAAGAAGAGAGGAGACGTGTTTTTCCAGTTTTAGTGCTAAATTTTTGTATTTTTAACATTTTCTTCTGACCACAAAACAGCATCCAGCTTTTAAAACCACTGTGTGGCGTCAGCACGCACTAATAAACTGTAGGACAGCTGAGACGAGAAGAAAATCTGAAGCGGTGCCTACTTGTTGATGAGCGTGTCGGCCACGATGCCTAGCTGCTGAACCTGGGCACACTCCTCCTCGGTCAGGTACTCCATGGACTGCTGGGAGTTAAGGCGGGGCCTGCTGGCGCGGTAGCTGTCGATCTTCCTCTTGTCCTCCCACGACTTCAGCGTGCTCTCAAATGCCTGGTTGTAAAGAGATCAATGTTCAGCCAAGCTAGTGCTGCTGAGCCATCTTTGAAAGAGAAGCCCATTTCAAACAAATCCAAGAGCCACCCGATGTCTGCTTTGAAGGAGTTCCCCTGTCAGTCACTGTGCGGTTTGTAGAAATAAATGTCAGGGTGCATTTCATTTCACGTCTAAGACTAATACACAACAGCAAAGACATCTTTTTAATCTCATGAAGGAGCAAAGGAAGAAAAGTGTTTCATTATGAATTTAATTTAAAAACTCGCCAATAATCGTGCCTCGAGCAGGCAACCAGCAGGGAAAAGATTTACCCGACACATAACTGTCACTATTTCACTGAATAAAGCCGCATTTAGGGAGGATAAAACCAGCGAGCCAACTCTGTGGTGCTTAAGGAGGGGAAACCATGGAAACAAACTGCCCAAATGTGCTTGGCTCAAGAGAGCTCTCAGAGGTTTGAGCAGCATGAAGGGAGAACAAACAGTGGGTATGGATGTGATTTAAGAAATCCCAAAATAGAAAGACTCAACAACACGGGCAGAGCGCTGAGTGTCCAGCTGCAATATTTATGAAAGGAAAGGGAGTATCTCCAGCCACTGCTGGTTTTAACATGCATGCCGCAGACATGGGTATGCAAAGTGTCAGGTGCAGGTTTTTTATGTGTGCGTCAGCGCTCACCCGGTCTCTCGTGAGCATCTGAGCGCGGTTCTTGTGGATGATCTTGACGATGCCGGGCGGCTGGATCCAGGCCTCTCCGTCCACCTGCACAGGAACCCCCTCCTCCCCCAGGATGGTGATCTTCACCTGGCGGCACTGAGAAGCGGCAGAGCAGAAAACAGCAGCTGTCAGATGCGGGGGTTTGAGTGCTTTTTATCAGCTAACCCCTTAAACTGACCTCCTCTGCCCTCTACTGATGAACACTGAGCAATTCATGTGAAAAAAAACAGCAAGTTTAAGGGTTGGGGCTCTTCTTGCACGGTTGGATTTTATACCTCTTGACAGCCCTCAAAGCTCAGAACAAACAACTTCTGATTTTCCAAATCACCAAGGCCTGATAATTTGTACTAACCAAGAAAGCTCACCAGCCACAAAAAGATCCTTGTTGTAATTAAATTAGCAGGATTACCCAGCCAAAATAATTCATGATAACAGCACAGTGGAAATAATACCAGGCCTACTACGTTGAAGTGCCAAGGGCTTTAACTCCCCGTGAAAAACATCTGTTGATCGTTCAATTTTATTTATGTAGTGCCAAATCAAAATGAGTCACCTCAAGGTGCTTTAAACTGTAGGGTAAAGATCCTGCAACAATTAAGAGGAAGCACTTAGCGAAAGTGGGAAGGAAAAACTCCCTTTTAACAGGAAGAAACCAGCAGAGCCAGGTTCAGGGAGGGGCCATGACCAGAGTGAGTGAAAACAAGCAACAAGCTGGTTTTGGGGACGGTGGGCACCTGGCAGATCCCACGGATGCCTTTGAAAGAGGATGACAACAGCGAGAGGAAAAGGAAAGCTCGCCTTTATGTGCGTACAACCACAGGGGGAGAGTTTGGGCTGTGATCCTCCTCCAGTTATTGAATTATTGGTGCACTGGGACGCTCTTATTTAAAATAAATGCCAGTGTATGAAAATATCTTCGGTGTGTAGCTTATTCAAAGACTATTTTGATCTGAATATACATTTTTAGATTACTCATGTTGCACATTCATGTAAACACTGTGACTCCATATAAATATTATAATTACTCCACGGCCTCCTTTATTATCCTTCATATGTAGATGACTGTGGAGAGTTTTTATTTATATACAGTAAGGAGCTGTTGGTTCAGAGTGGAAATTAAATATTTGCATCTGATATTTGTCTTTTATTGGTGCAGAAAGTGACGGGATTTGATTCCAGTTTGTTTTGAGTTGCTTCCTGTTATTAAAGCTCAACCTCTGATAAGAGCTGATGTGCAGTGTTTGCAGGTCCTGAAATCTTGTAGACTTTCACCTTCTCCGCCAACCTTACCAGTGGTTTAACTTGCTCAGTGTGTCCTTTTGAAGGCCAAACTAAGATGCTGATGTAGGGAAGAGGTTTTAAAAAGGCTCTGTCAGACATGTAGAGGTAAGCGTTATATGTGTCTGTGTTACCTGTGCAATGCGATGGTGCTGCAGGTTTATGACTCTGGACACGGCCATCTGCATGCTGCCGAACACCGCCACCACCTCCAGCTTCTTATCATCAAAAGACGGAGCTCCAAAGTTCTGGAGGTGCACGTGATAAAAATCAAACACCGTCAGATTCAAATTTAGATGAATTTGAAATGTAAAGTAAAAATTCTGATTTATTTTCTTGTCTTTTCTTTTTACTGAGAATGCTTCTGAAGGCCCGGTTGGACAACACTCACATTGTCCTCTTTGGTGCCTCCCCAGAAGTTGATACCGCCTGCATAGCTGGGGATGTTGAGGACAGCCAAGCCCTGCAGACTCGGCAGAGACATGGGAACCCCGTCACACTGTGGACAGAGGAGAGGAGACGCTTCAAGACGAGGAAAACTCAGCAGGTTTGCAGAAATCAGCTGACAGACATTTGTTTCCCTAAAGAAAACCGTTGGGTGTGTGTTCATGTACGCCTGCTTTTTACCTCCAGCTGAACTCTCTGCTCTAGGTTCTTGTACGTCTTCTGGACCAGCTCTTTGGTCCCCAGGACTCCGTACCACATCATGTTCTTGGTGCGACTACTGCAGAGGGAAAAGCAAACCAGTCAGGCCTGAGCACAATATGATAAACTGATGTGTTGCTTAACAAAGTGCAACTAAAAAACACCATAAAATCTAAAACTGAAGCAATTTAAGCAGAAATTCTTCTGCTGCTAGCCTTAGGAGGTCATTACTAGGGGAACTTTGTCATCTTGATCGGACGTTTCTTTCTGATATGCACCTTTATTTACTGGCAGGACTGAGAATGTCACGGACTAGTAGGTCACATGTAGCGTAATGAACTGGGATTACTGTGGGCATTTACAAAGAGTGCAGTGACAAGATTGCGTGTAAGGTTGAACCCCACAGATTTGATGCGACTGACCCTGATGGATGTGTATTTATGGTGACACACAATTTAGAAAAAAAGCTAGAAAGCTTATTTTTATTGACTTGACATTGAAATAAACTGACTGTTTGAGGATTGTGCTTACACGTCATTTTGCCCCGTTGCCCTTTATAATCAGGTTTGTGCGTCTGTGTGTTTGTTGGGGTTTTTTACCTGCATTTTTTCGGGTGCTCGTCTCTTTTGTTGTTGAACTCGAGGGAGATTTTGGCGTCCAGGCCGATGCCGAAGTAGTTGTTCATCACACACTTCTCTGAGCACTGTCTGTAAATATGAAGCATGCAGACGGTTTATTAATACCTGATTTTGTGTGAGTGTGTGTGTGTGTGTACTCATGTGTGCGCTTACACAGAGTCCTCGCTGAAGGTGACAGTGTTGAGGCTCTCTGGCTTCTCCAGGACGATGGGAGAGGTGGGACTCAAACTTCCTTGACCTGGATAGAACAGCGGTAATAGGAGAAGCGTCTTTAGATTGAAACTGGTGGCTTTTTTTAAGGAGTGAGGAACCTCCAAAGCTTTAAAGAGAAATCACTCTGTCCACTGCTTTGACTCTTTAATTTGCTAATGCGTGAACTAAGAGCACTTTGGCGTGGCGCGTATCCCTGCTGTGATCAAACTTACGTGGCTCGGCGTCCTTCAGCTCCTCGCTGTTTTCTCTTTTGATGGAGGATGAAGACGACATCCTTTGGACCTGTGTGTGCCGGTTCTGCTCGTCAACCACTGACATGATGATAGACAACCGGTGAACTGCACGCAGCATGCTTGTATTTTACAAAATAAGCCAGCCCTGATGTTGTGCGCTAAACGACGAGAGAAGAACAGCGGCCTACCTTTCTCGGCCTGCTCGATGATCTGCCTGAGCGCCTTCTTCAGACTGTTCGCCCTGAGCATCAGCTGCTCTTTGGACCGGTACGTTTTGTCCTCCGATCCCGGCTCACTGCCAC
Source organism: Haplochromis burtoni (assembly GCF_018398535.1). Lineage (NCBI taxonomy): Eukaryota > Metazoa > Chordata > Actinopteri > Cichliformes > Cichlidae > Haplochromis > Haplochromis burtoni. The sequence continues at coordinate 405,202 of NW_024582680.1, read as the reverse complement.
TTTCATCGTGGCTCGAGCCACCGCTCTCCTGGCTCGGCACCGTACCCGCCGGCACCACCTGGATGAAAGTACAAGTAAAAACCTATAAAACCTGTGAAATAGGCCCTGGGATGCTGCTGTTTGATGGCTTCTTTTGTGGGATTCCTGATATTACCAGACTTCCCCCATCAATCTGTTACATTTTACGAGCAGCGGGAGCCCAGCATCACAATATCACCAAAGCAGCAGTGTTCAACCTGAAAACGTCTTCTCATTCATAATTTTTTACGATCCCTGCTTCGCAGCCCTCTACAGCGGCGCAACATCAGCGAGAGACAGCCGTTATCATCCTTTAACGACAGAACTGCGGCTACACGCAGAACTTTGAATCAAAGGTAAAAATTCAATGCACTTCCCCTTTTACTGAGCAGAAAGTTTAAATCATGCTGACATTTTGAGGGCTGGGCTGTTTCTTCTAAAGCAATGACATCAATCTCTGGATAAAAGGCTCCACAGGGTGCAGAGGCACAGAAAGCTGGATGATGTTTTGCTCTTGAGCTCCCATGAGGAAACTTAAAATGTGTGCAAAGCCACTTTTTTCTTTTATACTTGACCTCATGTTTCAGACAGTCCTTAGTTTATCATTGCAATCCTTATTTTCTGTTTAGTTTGAATTCCTAGACACTATGTGTTTATTATTTGCAGTACAAATACTGCTTTGTTTGTTTTAATAATTCGTCTACCGCGCAATCGTCAGTTCAAGACGACTGACTGGGAAGGGAGAGGCTATAATTAGGGGGAGACGACATTATCATGCATAATTATGAAGCAATCAATCATAAATATTAGGCTGTTTTTCAGTCTAAGCACTTTCATGAAGCAATAAAAATTAAAAGTATGGTTCACTTTTGAGATGAAGGCAGCTGTAATAAAAATGTTTTTTATTGTAGAAAAAAACTTCTGTTCAAGGTTACAAATAATCTTCTTGTGGCCTCTAGTAGTGGACTCATCTCTGTGTTTGTTCCACGAGATCTGAGTGCTACATTGGATACTGCTGACCACAACATTTAAATACATACATCAGAACATGCTGTAGGTATTACAGATACTGCACTTCAGTGGTTTGTATCATATCTATCTAACACACTCCAATGTGTTCATGGAGAGTCCTCTTCACACGCTGAGGTTAATTATGGAGTTCCACAGGGTTCAGTGCTAGGACCAATTCTGTTTACATTATACATTACAGATTATACATGCTTCTCTTAGGCAGCATCATCAGAAGGCCTAGCACTGCAGATGACACCCAACTTTATCTGTCCATGAAGCCAGATGACACACACCAATTAGTTAAACTGCAGGAATGTTTCCACTCACTACTACTGAACTTTTAACATTATACAGATTCAAATGATGGTTGTTCAAGGACAGAAGGGAGCAGAGACATTTAAAAAAAGAAGCATTTATAAAGCCATAAGGATAGAAGTAAGAATAAAATCAAAGTAGTGAAGGAACAGCGGTGGATGGGAGGTTACATAAGTGAGTCAAAACCTACAGGAACCCACATGCCCGTTATTAAACTAAGTACTCTGTGGGAACTGTAAACATGATCTGGGTTCAGTATAACTGGTTGTGTTATGTCATTGTCAGTGTGGAAATGTTGGTGTGTTTGCACAGTTGTCACACTTGTTGTCATTACCTGGGCTTCAGCTTCCTCACTTAAGGCCTTGACGAGGGAATCGAGCTTCTCGTTGAGCAGCGCACACTGAGAGAGGAACAGAGAGGGAGATTTCCATTATCCGCATTGCTTTCTTTCTCACTTCAAAATTACACGAGTGCGGTGTAAATTTGGACATGCAGTACGCATCACTCTGAAATCGTCACTCTGAGAGGCTGCAGCAACACCTCAAACCAGCGTGAAAGCAATACTCGCTCTGATTTGGTGCTCGTGGGACTTTTATTGCAGTATTTGGGAAAAGGCGGGTAAGTCAGAGGGTGGAAGCTTAAAAGATTTTTCTTAGTTTTTTTAGAGTCTTTTACTTCTCGAAGGGATTTTCTATGCAGAGACTCGAGCGGAAATGTTGTATTCAGGGGCTGTAGTCACGTGATCGTCATCTATGTGGCGTTAACTTGTCCACCATCAGGACAACAGACTGGATGCAAAAGAAAACTGCGTGCAACCAGCATTTGGTGAGTTGTGGTGAGCGTTTGCAGCAAACTACGACCAAAGCAGCTTTTTGGTGCAGCACCCTGTTTGCACCTGATTTCACCTAGCAACTGTGAACAACCTCTAGCAACCGTTTGCTAACTGGGAATGCATCAGACGGTCACTGACCGCTCTCTAAGCCTTCAAATCTGAAGTGAGTAATACACCTGCTAGACATTAAACATGATTAAGGTAAGGACTCATTTACAGACTAGGATCTTGCCAAAGGATGCTTTGGCACGCTGCAGGAGGAGCTGGGGATCAACCCCTGAATTGGTAGAAAACTCACTCTACCACCTGAGTCGCCCTAAAATGATGTGAAAACTGGGGGTAAAATAACAAAAAAACAGCAAGTGCATCCAACCCTGTTAGACTTTTGAGTGCGTAACACTAGATCAGACACAGCAAGACCTGAAATTTCTGAATTTAGATGTTATCCCGTCGTTGTATCCTATTAAGTCCCAAATAAACGAGAAGCAGCATGAAAATGATCAAAGCATGAGTGGGTTAGAGTCTTTTGTGCAGACAGCGAGGAGTGACTTTGACTCAGTTTTTAATCTTGCATTCAGACTTCCAGCTTCAGTGTCTCCATTTATCCTAATGAAGAGTCAAATAATTCAGCAAGAAGAAAACATGAACCGCCAAAGGCGCAGAACACTAAAGCAGGGAGTGATAACACTGAACCTTCAACTATATTTCACACTCTCAATTATACACACGCACACCTACACTTGCCCACTAGTTACTGTTATACAAGCTCTTACATAACCCACACGGCCGCACACAAAACCCATTTACCTTCTTTGCCATGGCATCTGCCTCCTCCTTGTTCTCCGTGGCTCTCTCGTACGCCTTCCCCACCTCCGCCACAAAATCATTCACCGTCCCACACAGAAATCTGAAAGGGGGGGGGGACGTGAAGGTTAACGTGATTAACACAGAGAGTGAAACTAATTATACGGCTAACAGGTTTCAGATTGTGTGAGTCACTGTGCAGTTACTGAAGATTACACACACACACACACACTCTTGTTTTATTGCCACCTACCTGCCTGTCAGCTACGTCGCCTCCACACAGTCACTATTTACTCACAGCTGTTACATTGCCGCTGCATGACTCAGCAGGGAGGCCTCTCCAAATTCTCACAGTCCTCGTCGTGCTTTTTAGCAAATATTGGATGCTGAAAAATGATCGCCTCTCGCCTTCTACAGAAACACGCAGTTTATGTCCTCCAGTGCTGCCCAGACTATTTATTTTACTTCTATATTAGATGTGTGGAAATTACACGTCTCATCGCACCTTTTTAATGAATTTAAGCGTCATCTTTGAAAGGTAAAGCTTGTAGTGCTGATGAATATCTATTCAGCTTCACCGGTGCTACAATCAATCACGTGCAATGGCTCAGCAGCTGCAGGTGACGCGCCAATAACGGTAAAGATGTCACTAAAGGATAGAAGATACAACTTTATCTGGAAGCTCTTTTTAAGGTGTAACTGCTTTTAAGCAGAGCGCCCAGAGGCTCTTACAAGATGTTTGCCAGGTGGACAGACTGGTTTCTACTGTTCACATTAGTCAGATACAGTTACTCCATAGATTATGCTTTTGTAAACTTTCTTCTCATAGTACTTTTATAGTGTAGCGGTTCACTTAATACACATATCATAGTACTTTTAGTCCCCCTAACATATATCTCTATGTATATCATATGTTTCTATAAAACAGCCACTATCTGATGTGTGATTAAAAAAGGTCCAAAAACTTCATTCTGTTTAAATTTAGTACATTTCTTGAAAGGGAAGTTCCTGTTTCTTCCTGTTAAAAGGGAGTTTTTCCTTCCCACTGTTGCCAAGTGCTTGTTCAAAGAGGATGGTTTGATTGTTAGGATTTTCTCTGCATACTGTAGGGTCTCTACCTAACGACATCAAACACTATGAGACCACTGCTGGTGTGATTTGGTGCTATATAAATAACTGAACTGAATCTTCCCTGCACACCTTGGACGTCCAAAAGCAAAAATCAACTTCTGTTTCAAACTGATCCAAATTTGTGTGGAGGATGATCACTTGCTGTCACCTCGGAGCAAGAAGGTCATGGGTTTGAATCCACCACCTAGCACCTTGAGGAGCTTGCATGTTCTCCCCGTGGCTGTATCGGTTCTGTCCGGATATTCTGAGCTCCTCCCACAGCCCACAGGGTTAACTGGCAAATCTAAACTGGACGTTTGCGTAACGGGTGGCTGTCTGTCTGTCTGTGTTAGCTCTATGATCGACTGAGGACCTGTCCAGGGCGTACCCCGACTGTCACAGGGATAGGCTCCAGAGTCCCTACGACCCTGAATTGGATAAGTGAAAGAAACTGACAGAACTGGGGTCTCTAGATATGAGATATTAGTTTAAAAGAGCCCAAAATGTTGCATTTCAGGCCCAACTTGCTGGATTCGCAATTTAAATGCGTTGCAGCCAGCATCACAGAGGCACAGCTAACACATATTCCGGTAACAGACTTCAAGGGAGAGATTTAAAAATCAAATCCACAATGAAAGAAGTCCAGAGGTGCACCAGGGGATGATCCTGAAGGAGAGACTAGCTTAACTGTAAACCAGGTGAGGTTTTAGATTTTTGTGTGCCAAATCCCAGAACTCTCTCGAACTTTCTCGTAAATCTAGCACACTTATTTGTCTCTACTGTCCCTGGCATGTTAGTGGGAGATCATTGTTAATGTTTAGAGGGCTCCATTAGAGTGTGACGGCAGGCTTACATTACTTACTCCTCTAATGGCTTCGCTGGCAGAGTGACATCCCATTTTTTCCATTAAGTCCCGGCCCTGTGCAGGAGCTCCACCAGACTCGTCTATGAGTTTTCACTGATAGTAAACTCAGGGTGAGAACAGCACCCAGCTGAACTCCATAAATATTATTTTAATGTCATTTCGTGCTTGAATTCTGTTCACACATCAAATCCTGTTAAAATTCTGTTTGCTGCTTTAAAGTTTTTTAAAAAGAAGTTATTATTGTTATATTTCATGGAAAATCTGCTGTGAACGTGTCCTGAAAGTCGCCGAGGTGTTGTAAATGTGCTGCAGGTCTGAACTAAAATAAGCATTGTTTTAAAAGAAACGCATGCAGAGAAATGGAGACGAGTCCTGCTGCACCGTTCCCCAAAGGGAGACGACTAATGTACTAATGCACTTAGGATGACCCCTAAACACTGATTCATCTGTCTCGTTCACTCACAGACACGCTCGCACTCTCAAGTGTATGTGTGACCTCAGGATGAGAGCAAAGCATACACACACACACGTTTAAAAAATACCAAGACAATCACTCGACATCCCCGTCTCATCGTCAGCCCCTCTCCCAGGCTTCATTCACCCATCATTATTATCCTTTACCCTCCCATCTACTACTTTCCTCCCCTCTTGTCTCATTGCTGAGTTTGGAAGCATTCGTGGCACCTACTTGGCAGAGGAAATGACATCACTGTGTTTGTCCGAGTCCAGGATCTTGGCGAGGTGGGAGGCCACGGAGTCTGCATACTGAGTGATGTGAACCTGAGAAGAAGAGAGGAAGGTTTCAAGTTAACAGAGAAACCAAAGAAACTTGATCTGTAGTTTGATCAAACGCTCTGGTTAATGAAGTGCCACAAGATATTTTTCTCTTTCATCTGGAAATATTAATTTACTGGTATTGGCACTAATTATGTGAGTTTAAAGGACCTAAGATGACATTTATTGTTTTTCTTTTTAATAGAGGCTGTAACCACTGACTACTAGCATATGCCTACTCAGATCTTTTATTTTAAGATCTTTTTTTGAGAACTGAAGCAGCAAAATCATCCACTTTTGGGCAATATGGAACCCAAACTCAGTCCCCTAAAGATGATTAACATTATTATCTTAGATAGAATTAATAGAATTAATTATCAGATTTAATGTAGCTAAGATTAGATTGATTTCAGTTTTATTTTGGCCAAAGATTTTGTAACTAGCAACAGGTCAGGAACATTATTTGGTGAGTTTCTCAGAGATGAGGTATGGGCAGAGGTTCACCACTTTGCAAAATAACTACATCTACAAACTGTGGAGCAATTGCAAAATAATCTAATTTGTGAAAGCTTTGACTGTCTCATCCACATTTCCTAACACCGTCAATCTCTGTGCGCAAACGGCAAGCCTGAATATGTTTTTTCAAATGGTACATTTTCTTAAATGCATGATTAGTACGGTATCTCTTGTCACAAGTGCCACATAAACCTGTGCGACTTCTTTTCACAGGTCATGTTTGACGTGACAAGGCATGAATTACCTGTTCGTATTACTCATCCATTCACAGGATGTTCATTCATTTGTTTATGCACAGCTCTAATGTTTCATCAACTTGAGCTCTGGACTTTGACTGGACCGTCGCGACTTAACTGAGGCCTGGAGAGCAGGAACGTTGAACTCATTTTACATCGTGGGCCACATACAGCCCACTTTGAGCTTGGGCTCAACCCTAATAAGCTGTAAAGTTACAAAATTTATTCCCTCCTTTGTGTTTTCAAAAGCTGTCCAGTAGGCCAGACTGGAGTCTTTGGTGGGCCAAAGTCTTAGATGAAGCTTTTGTGGGGTTTTCGCCGTTTCTCTGAGCATTGCACACTCTGAGCAGGTAATCAAGAGCTACTGATGAGCAGCTCTCACCCTACTTACCCTCTGAATTCCTATAGAAGAGGTAAGGGTGGAGTTAGTCAATCCCCATTTATCACTCAAAAAACTCCAGTTTCTTTGGAATTTTACTACAATGGCAAAATCATTTAAAGAGGATTAATTTATGTGAGTGAAGATGATTTTAGCACGTTAACCACCATCTACTGCATATCTGGCATTTGAGAGGCAGCGTTCAGCTTGAATTGAAAACACAGAGCTGCCCTTTGTCGATATCACCGCCGCTCCCCGTGGTTTGAGTCTGATTGCTTTGGTTTCCAGCTGCCAGGCTCAATTGATTCTCAGCGGATGTTTTCCAAAATAATTTCAGAGAGCTTGGAAGCTCAGCCATTTACGGTCACCATCTGTCAAGAGACAGACAGCCTCTTTTTTAAAAACAAAAACAAAAAAAAAGGAGCCGTGCGGGGTGATTTACCTGTAGAGGAGAATCGAGGCAGTCCTCTTCCTTCACTATCGGCGTCTGTTTATTGGTGGTGGGCACCTCGTATGTCATCACGCTCCATCTAAGGAACACAGAGTGATAAAAAAAAGAAAACCGTTATCAGATAATCACACAGAGATAAGACGCAACAGCCTCCTTATCCTGTTCAAACAGCAGATAAGCGGTCAATGAAGAAATGACCTGCAGTTCAAGGTGAGTTCAAAGAGAAGTTTGACCTCTGCTGCCTATAAAAAAGTTTGCGTTATCATTTAATTTCACCCAAAAGACGTCACAACTCGCAGCGTGTGGTAAAGCCTACACTGTCCTTTTACTCCAGAATAGTTTGTTTACTTGAATGAAAACCAAAAGACAAAATTGGAAGAAGCAGCCATCTGCCGTGACCGGTTGGGGTAGATGATTAACAGTTAAAGAAAACATACCCCAAACTCATGGCTGAAGCACGGAAGGCATTTTATCTCCCGTTTACATCATCGCCCGCATGAAGAACCAGGAAGAAGGCCAACCTGAACAGTTACATTTACAGCCAGGTATGTAGAGTATGCTCCATCACTAAGATAAGCTTCAGGTTATTTTAAGTGACAATAAAGGGAGTGTCCAAATGCTGGCACCACGCACTGTGATTGGTTCTTTATAGTCCCAACGCCATTGGAAAACAGCGTGGATAGGATAGGGTCAATAGAGTCAACTCACGACATTCCTGGAGCCTGACAGTTTTTAACAGCAGGTCATGGGTTTGTGTGTCAGATTTTCAAAATAAAAGCCTTTGTTTTTCTCAATTGAATACCTGTGCGCTTTAAAAATCTGAATTTTTTTAAAACATAAAAGCCTCATTTAATCCCAGGAAGTTATTGAGTTCACAAAAACTGTGTCTAATTTTCAAAATAAAAGACTGAGTATTCAATGAAAGCTACAAAGAGGCTTTGATGGTGGCTCTATAATGTAAAAAAAATGAAGATACATAAAAAATAAATAAATCTGCCAAATCAAACATGAGGGTTACTCCCACTGTGACTTTTAGCCTTTTAAAGCTGTGAAATTTGAAAAATGCTTTGAGGTGCCAGATTTTCAACATAAAAGCCTTCTATTTAGCTTTGTTTTAACTTTTTACAACAAGTATGAAACTGCTCTCTCCCTTCAGCGTTTGAAGCCAACCTGTTTACCTCCAGCTCTTTAGCATCAACCTACAGACCGAGTCCGGCAGTAGCAGCAACCCCCCACGATTTCTCCAGAATCACACATCAAACATAAGGTCCAGGGGCCAGACTCGGTCCCCAAAAGGACTCCCATCTGGCCCACTGGACGACTTTGGAAAATGTGGAGGAGTGAATAACTTTGAGTTTTATCTGCATTTTCATAACTTCTACAGATAAAAACCTCCCCCATGGTTATTAATACTAAACCAATGTAATTAAGTAATTGTTTTTTTTATTATCTACTGTAAAAATTTCTGATGGGTACAGTGGTTTAACTACATAAATAAAAATCGAATGGTTTCTGTGAGTTAATAAAAAACCTTGTTATTTATAATTACTGTCCAATGACATGCTACAGATCTTTCTGTCCTTTTACACATTTATTTCTTACAACTTAAGCCGAAAGAGCCTTGTTGACAGACTTCTTTCATTTACTACAGCAGCATTTCTTTCTCATGTAAACAACCAAGACGTAGTGTTGGGCACAGCCATTAAAAGTTTTAGGTTTTACTGGTTCAGCCCACTTAAGATCAAAGTAGTTTGTATGTGGCCCACAATGTGAAATGAGTTTAACTTTCCTGGTCTAGTTCATTTACTTTAGTAAAGTTTAATATATTTGCTCTTTATTAAAGTTTATCCATGTCGTGGCCCTTACTCCTTCTATTACAAATATTTTACTTTGTTCAAATCATTCATTATAACTCTTTACTTCCTTATTATTTTGCAGATTTTAAAATCCAAATCCAATTTTTCCTGAGCTTAAACGCCACACTCTGTGCTTGATATTCCAGTTTTCCGATCACGTATTCAGTTTTTTGGTCGTGGCAGCACCTCTGAGCGACAAGTGAGCCTCACAAGGAAGTGCTAAAAACTGCAATTCCACTCGAGGCTGAAAAGTCACAGACTCCCACGTTAAAATGCCCAAATCTGCAGCAGAAATAAACATGTTTACAGACATCATTAAGTAACAGCTGTGCCAGCACAGGCAGCCACTAGCTGTCAGCTGGATGTCACGTTAGATAATTGGAGCCACTGGACCTCTAGGCAGTGTGGCGTTGGACCCTTCTGGAAAACTTTTAATCTAATTATCTGACAAAAATGATGACCTACTCTGTGGTTAATTGTGCTATGAGTCAAAATCTTAAAAATAAGGTGCAAGTAGAAGCGGACATTTAAGAGGTCACTGTTGGATTGTTTAAAATCGCTGAGGCTAAGGAAGGCTGTGTTGGATTCACATGATGGCACACGGGGAGAAAAAAGCTCGCTGCGGCTCATTTTCTGGTTTTAATCGGCACCATTTATGGCAAATATGAAAAGGTGGTTTCCAACATTCTGTGAAGCTCGGGGGCTCTGTATGAATTTGTCTGTGCACTCAGTCCGTTTCATTTTGTGCCCGTCGCTGGCTGAACTCTGTGGCATTAAAAGTTATTTTTAATTTTATAAATCTTTCTCAGGAGTGCAGACAGAAATGAATAGCCTGTAGTGCTTTTATTTAATTCTTTTTATTACTTTTAGTATCACCTGCTGCTGTCTGCAGCCCTTCAGTGAACCTAATGAAGCGAAATATAAAAACCTAACAGGACCAGATCTGTTTTTCATTAATTCGTTCACCTGGGACATCCTCCTCCAGCAAGTTATTTCAAGAAAGCACCGTGAACATCTCTCGTCTCACAACCCAAACAAATAAATTAAACTGCACTTACAGTGCACTAGCAGTAACAGCTAAAAGCACTTCAGTCTGGACCTTTAAATTCAGAGGACTTTTACAGGAGCCAACCCAGCTGAAACCAAAGTTTCCACCCTCACTCCCTCTGGTCTTACCGATCCAGCATTTTGGTGGTGGCTCTCTCCAGCTTCTCCAGGATCTGTAGGAGCTGAGCGTCATCGTCACAGAGGCCGCCCCAGCCCAGAACGCGAGCCAGGTCGTTACCTGTGCCCAGAGGCAGCACGCCCAGCTGACACTACAGACACGTGGAGAAACGAGAAACTGATGCAAAGTACAGAACAATACGACAAAGCTCACTGCAATGGCTTAGTTTTGCACTACATCTGTCTTCTGGGACATCCTCACCCTTTCCTGTGCTTAAAAATATACTTAGACGCCCAATAATATTTGGCTACATGTCTTTGATTTGTTTTAGCTTAAACTGCCTAGCTGCTGATCTGACATGACTTTGACGAATTTGGGGGTAGTCCTCTGCCTTCTTTATTACATCCACTTTGTGCAACGTACCAAGAGCACTGATAGTGAAACAGCCCGGAGCATGATGCTACCATCACCATGCTTGGCACCACCGTGGCTGCAGTGCTGCTGTCTCCAGAGGGCACTGGGCATGTGTATATTTGTCTTATATTTTAAAATAATTAAAAATCACCATGACATTCATTCCCAGGATGAGTGGATATAAACTTCTAACCACACCTGTTGGCCTGACAGCAGCAGACAGAAAAGTGATGCTCATTTAGTGCCGGTAATAAACTGTCTGTAGTTAACTTCTCTGAGAGGTTTGTTTCAACTGCAATGTTAAATGATCAACAAATCTATAAAAATCATGCTGAGGTTACAAAAATTCTGACTCCTTGATTTGTTCATCTAACATCTTAAAGCTGACTTAAGCAGTTAATCTTATTCATTTAGCCTGGAACAAAACTGATTAGACGTGGCACTTTATATAAAATTAGTATTAATTTAACATAAAAGCCATGTTAATCTGCCACAACATCAATTTATGTGAAATTAATTTAATAAAATGAATGAATTAGTTCAGCTAAGGAGGCTGTGTTGCCCTTCTCTCTACCATGAACCACTCCCTCTCCAGTCAGGATCAATGTTATATTAGACTTCCATTATAGACTCAAGTATGTAAACTTGGCTTATTGCTGGTGTTTCTTCTGAAAGCACCTTTCGCCAGCATCAAGATTAACACAACAACAGGTATCTCGCTGCTTTCTCCTACCCATCGGCGTTACATCATCGGCAACATCCACTCCTCCTCCTCCTCGTTGTTCTCACCTGTTTATGGAGGTTGAGTTTATCCAGCTCTGAGAGCACCCAGCCCACGCTGCCATCTCCTCCGCACACAAGAATACGAAATGTCACAAACTTCTGGAAGAGGCGCAGGCTGAGGAGGAGAGAACGAGAGGCAGGTGTTTACAGAGAGCAACACTTATTAAATGTTCTACTGGAGAACGACCCGTAGATATTACAAGGACTCAGAAAGAAAAAGCTCTTAAATACCCGAGCTCTGGCCCTCCGTTCATCAAGTCAAAGACCTGCGCTGGGTTCAGAAGCTGCTTGAACTTGCGGAGGAACTTGACCCCCTGGTTGTCCCCGCTTTTAGAGTTGACCAGGACCAAAAGAGGGCTGGAGCAGGACGCTGAGGTGGCCTTCCAGAAGCCTGTAAACGAGCAGAAATGTTTGTATAGCTCACAGCGTGGAGTTCAAACGCCACTGGGACCGTGTTCAAACTGTAAACTGCTGATGATAGATGCACAAATTCCAGGGATAAGGGTTAGTAACTTGGAATTACAAATTGTCAGTGTCAGTAGAAAAAGCCAAGTCGGGCTAAGTCACAATTTCATTACATGACTGAACTTTAAAACCTACTGTAAAAGTAATACTGTGTGTCCATGTGGGTGGGAGTAAGAGGTGTCTCACCGTCTGAGTCGATGCTGTTAAGTGCAGTTGGAGGGATGATGGACACTCGACATTGGCCCAAGGGACACACCTTCCCCATTTGTTCCTTACAGCTGTTATGGACCTGTGAACACACACGCACACACACATACAGAGTCAGTGGTCTCCAGTAATTCTATATTTCAGTAGAAGCAGAAAGGTCATTACATCCCTCTGAAACCCACCAAAATGCCAGTTCTGTAACCTTTACAAATGCCACTGTGATTCATTTGAGTGTGCGAGCCTGTGTATGCGCGTGTGTCTTTGTATACCGAGGATCAGACTTCGCATTATGTGTGCCCGTTTGGCCTGAACGCTCAAAAAACACAATGCCGCTCTTGCTAAATGGAACAAGAGGATAGAGTAAAGCTACATCTCTGTGTGTGTTTGAATACTTCCACTGGACTTTTCTGTTTGACTACATCAGTGTTTCAAAACCCACTACAGTAGAGCACAAACATAATAAAAGACAGGCTCCTGTGTACTCCTTATTAAGTAAAGAGCGGCTGTTTCAGGCTTTCCTGCGCGATGCTTGGGCTGGTCTTTTGGTGTACACTGGGTGAAATGACACTAATCCATAATGTGAGGGTAAGTGGTTATAGTGCAAACCACATGGGTAAAAATGCACTCAGCAGCCCGATGCTCACTTCAGTAATTTCCCAGTTATCCCAAATCAACTCCCAACTCATCTCATCTACTGACTGAAGGTTGGAGGTTCGATCATTGGGGAGGATACTGAACCCCAAGGTCTCCTTCCAATGTTAGTTAGTAAGTGTGGTGCTTGTATGAATGCATGATTAAGGCACATAAAACGCTTTGAGTGCACTAGTAGAGTGGAAAAGAGCTAAATCAATCTGTTTACAGAGTCTCCTGCCTAATTGTACTGTTGCACTTAAGTAATGGGAACTGTATTTCACGTTAAAACATGTGGAAGAACTATATTAAAACTATATATATGCACACTCTGGTTTTACTCTAGTTAATATTGGAGCTGCAGTTTCATACTTTCTTTGCCACTTGGGGACAGACGGTATGGACGCAGCTCTCAGGTCAGAAAGCGCCTTAAACCTGTATTTTCTCTGAAGGCCAGCAGATGGAGATAGCTGTGACTGGAAAAGACTTTCTGTCCTACTGAGGTTTCTCATGGGATGTCATACGTGCTTCGCTTAAGAGTTGGACGTGGTACAACACTCAGTTGCTAGGGAAACTGGCTGGCTTATTCCCCGACTGGCTGGCGGTTCATGGAGATTTCTGCGTCTTACTAGTTGAAATCGGTTGCAAAGAAGCTGCCACACAGTTGTAGTTTTTCATGTTTGCCTGCAAATACTTGCTAACTACTAGTCCACTGGTAGTTAAATTTGAATAAGTGAAGTGAAGAAGGTTCACTTTCAAAGTAAAAGTTATGCTGGTTGCACATTTCAAAGAAAGCAACTTCGAAGGCAAACGGTCTCCATTTCTGATTTCTGTTGCACATCTTACTGTGTTTGTGTACGAGCCCATCGCCGACTCGTCTGCAGGCCTGTGGGATTTAGCATTTATATTCCCAGCCACTGCCATCAAATTTGATTAGTCTTTCTGTTTGTTCCACTGCTTTCTGTTTTCCTTGTTTGTTTGGACTAGACTCTTGAAAGAAAAATAGCAGCCAAAGGAACTGACGAAAAGAAAAACCAAAACAACCCCAAGGGCAAAGAAACAGAAATCACTTGTGTGGGGACATCGTAGTAGACTGTTCTACTACGATGTCAATATTTCTCACTTGTACAGTCGGGTCTAGTACATCACAGCTACTGCAATAAAAAAACGAAACGTTTCTGGCTGTAAAACCAGAACAATGGGCTGAAAGGCAATAAAATGCTCCACAGATTTCAGGGGCATCTCTCTGTAAAACTTTTACGTATTCTTTTCTATTAGGCAAGATTATTTTATCCTTTTTATACGTGAAAACATTACAAAATAATGGTTTAAATGAATTTAAAAGCATGAAAAATTAACTAAAACGTCTACGTATTTTATGCAGAATTTGAAGGACTTTAATTTTATGTTAAGATGCACCAAGTGCTGTTGGTCCTTGTGCCACTTTCTTTGCGGGATTATAACCAGCTTGTCAATGCCCTCCTAAATATTATTAATACTCCAGCGCACACAAAAAATGATTCTCCACATCGTGCTTGAGGCGGTCGAAGCGTCGGGTCAGTTTCAGCAGCCCTGCAGCTGACAGGAATTTATCAGCCCCTGTTCCATTTCTCATTTTAACTTTCCTTCCTATTCCTCCTCCCCTCGGGAAACTCTGCTGCCAATCTATGTGCCGTCCCATTAGTCTGATGACTCTGCTGAACTTTTCAGACCTTGAGTCTTCGGAGGAGGTGAGAGCGGGAAGTCAAGGACAATAAAAAGCTCTTGGTTGTTTTTTTCCAGAGAAGTGGGAGGAGCGTCTCATGTGGAGAATCACAATTTCCTGCGCATGAGTCAACATGTCCCAAGGGCAGACAAACAAATAAAGGGATAATTGAATCTTATGAATTTATCTGAATTTGATCTCTCTGTTCTGTACGGAGCCGCTCACACGGTTCCAGATAACGAGACGTGTATCGTGCTTAATGAAAACCCTGCGTTCATATTTAAATGTGACAAATGATGCACTTTTATTTTGCTGACAACATCACTTCCCGAATTACCTCCATTATTGGATGGAGCTGCTTTGAGTCTGTTTGCATCGCACACTTTTCCCAGTGCACCCCTGCTATGACTCCATTTCCGTGGGCATCGACGCATTCGAATGACAGAAGTTCAAATAAGAAAGGCTGGAAATAACTCTCAGCTAAAAGCAATGCCCCAGATAAACACTAATATTGATTCAGCGTGACAGTTTTTGATGGGATGGAGGCTAAACTCAATCCACACTTACGATAGCCTTGCACCAGAGGCAGCGCCAGTCCTGCAGTCGCCTCACGCTGCCACAGTTCTTATCACACACCACACATTTGGCGCTGACGGGCAGATTGCCTTCCAGCCACTGGTGGGGCATGGACACCTGGAGGGAAAAATAAATAAACAAAGCATATCGAATGAAGCCCTTCTGCTCTAAAGACATCAAACCAAAGGTATGCACATCAGGCAAAATAATTTGCATGAAAACAAAACCAAATGCAACTCGTGAGTAAGCCTCGGCTCGTACCCCATCCTCATCCTCAATGATGTCATTTCCTATGGAGGCTAGCGTGGTCCACTTGCAGTTGTTGGTGGAGCGAACAGCACATCTCTTGTGAGCCTTGAACTTACAAACTGCAGAGGATAGATGAACAAACATCATGTCAGACACACTGGAAGTCTCCACTTTTATCCTCTTCTATTTGGGTGAGTGTATGATGTAAGCTTCCTGATGGTCACAGTGTGTGACTGTACTCCTGATAGAGCTGTGTAAAACTATGCGATAACATGATGAGACAGTGTACATATGGACTGGAGAGCAGCTGGAGGGGGTGCTAAAAACTGCAGCTCCTCTAGTCTGAGGCTGCTCTAAACGAGGGCTGGTCCCCATAGGCTCCCATGTTAAGAGGCACAACTTTAAAGCAAAGACAAACATGTTTGCAGCCTGCTGCAAAACTCAGTTTTAGTTAGAAAGCATGTGCAGTATAACGTGGCTTTTGATGCTTAAAGTTATCAATTGGGGCGTGGCCTCTTTGAGCGACAGTCACAGTTAAAGCACTAAAAGCTCGTTACAGTCATCTGCACTTTTGGTCACTGAAGCTCTGATATTTTATTTCTGTGTTATAGGTTATAACAGCTATCTGTGCAATAGCTGACATGCTAAGGCTCTTTGAGGTGGCTGCTGTTGTTGTGAATTTTATATAAATGATATTTAAACTGAGTCCAAATATGGTCACTACAAGTTAAACAAAAAAACTAAGCAGGGATCCACAAGTTCAGAGGTGGTTACTGCTTAATTACTGCTGAGTTTTGCCATCATTTAGATACAGTCTATGGTAAATGTACTGCTGGGTTTTTAAAGCATGAGAACAAAATTAATCTGAAGCAGGTACACAAGGACAGTGGGTCGACTAATTAGAGTTAATCAGTTAATTTCTGTGTTTTACCTAATCAACTTCATATTAGGGACCAAATTAAAATAAAATGTTACTTAAATACCTGTAACACTTTCTTTCTTCAAGATATGTTGTGCTGAAATTAAACAAAAGGAGCCCTCAGGTACTAACATGTTCTCTGAGAAGAGAAATTCTCTTTAATGGTAATTGGAAACCTGCAGCCTCAATCACACAGACCTTGAGTCTGGTGATACCCTGGCAACATGCAGTTGCTAGGGAAAAACGTGTTTTTCCTGATCAGTTGGCGGGTTGTTGTTGGCAGTCGCTGGGTACATGGTGCTTTTACTTTGAAGGAGACTGGTCTCCTTTTCTAGTTTCTTGGACTTTGAGGTCGACATACATGGATATTTTGGTAAACCTAGATTTTTGTGTGTTTTGGCCTTTCTTGCACGTGTAAATGCCGTTATTTGTTGGATTTTGAGCTGCCGCTTAAGGGTTATATGGCGACCTGCTGCTCTGGCATGATCTTGATAGACTTTGAGGTGGTTTTACGCATTTTAATGTTCACTGAGATATTATTCAAAATAAGCTCTTAAAATCCTGTACTCTTCAGAAATTGTTCCGTCTTCCTCCCTTCTAAACCCCCAACCGCACATGGCTGCTCCTCCTGGTTCTGCTCAAGGTTTCTTCCTGTTAAAAGGGAGTTTTTCCTTCCCACTGTCGCCAAGTTCTGGCTTACAGGCTGTCGTTGGATTGTTGAAGTTGTCTCTGAATTACAATTGAATGTGTTGAGTGGATTTAAAGTATGTCTGTAATCTGATTTTTACCCCTGATATGAGAGGTGACGTACTTTATACAACTGTCTCCAGTTGTATCACAAACCTGTTAAGCAACCATTGTCACAGTGCAGGAAAGAGCTTTAAAGCTACTTTATTACTGCATATCAAGCGCAGACAAAGAGAACGCTGGTGATGTAATTTTTCTTGTTAGACCAAAAATGGTAGGATTGTTTCTTAGAAATTAATGCATGAGTGACTCGACGTTCCAGTGACTTCATATGAGTGAGCGCAAGAACACAGATGCAGTGTGTGTGTGCATGTGTCTACGTGCCTTCACAGGACAGGCCGTGGGAGGTGACACCTGGCAGCGCCTCTCTGCAAACGTTGCAGAAGGTCGGTCTGGCGTGCGAGCAGGCGTACCAGTTGTGCATCCCGGAGAAATGCTCCATATTAAACTGACTGGCCTGGGGGGGGGTGGGAAGGAGAAACATTGAGGTTGAAACGCGTCAGCACTTCTCTACACAAGAGGAAACACAAAAGGACAAAAACGAGAACTTTCCCGGAACTACAGTTAAAAAAAATAACTAGGCTGAGGTAGGAGAACGATGGCTGCACAATTCATCACCTGCTTAAAATCACATCACATGAATAACTAGAGATGAGAAGGCAAAAATTGAAACCCCAAATTAACTTTTATAATAAAAAGCCTAGTAAAGCCAAAAATCAAAGAGAATATAAGCTCATAAAAAAAAAATCAGAGCTTCCACTTTATAACCAATTAAAGAGGAGGCTTGGTTTTATGAGGACATCAATCGGTTGGCAAAGAGCTGAAATGAGAGGCAGATAAAAAGGAGACGAGAAGATGTGAAGGTGGATCATTTATGTGAAAAACAGATGCAAGAAGAACTGAGCTGTGAAAGCCTGGTCTCATCAAAATTAATTACATACTCATGACTAGCTATTACCTAATGATAATCAGTTTGGCCCAGTTTACTCTCAAGTCAGCCAGGAGAACGAAGGACGGGGCTGAAACATAACAAGAGCCCGACACAGAGATGAGAAGCACCAACCTCGTAGGTTTCCCACTTTTGGACGGATTTCAGCGCCGTGATCCAGTCCTCCATTTCCTTCCTGCTTTCAGCGCATAACATTAGTTTGCGAAATGGAGTGATCACCTGAGAAAGAAAGAAAGAAAGAAAGAAAGAAAGAAAGAAAGAAAGAAAGAAAGAAAGAGAGAAAGAGAGAAAGAGAGAAAGAAAGAAAGAAAGAAAGTTTAGAAGAGAGCAAAAAACTTGACTCCAATCTTTGAATTTCTTGTAGTTGTTGAGCAATATGGCATGACAGGCTAATGGAGGCACCAGCTGTTCTTCAGATAGATGTCCCCAAATAAAATCCTGAATTAAACAAACTTATTAGAAGTTATCAATCCTGAAGTTAATTAAGCCTGGTATGAAGACGACTTTTACTTTTAAGACGAATGTTCTCTGTTTCCGGATTGCGTCGCTCTTTTTCAGGTTTCTACTGCTTGGTGGTTAGCTAGCAAGCGTGCGCAAACAAGTTGCCGTCTTCAGTGCAAACTACGGGCAGTCTCCTAGAGACCAAAGCAATCAGAAGGTTTCTGTGCAGCTCTGTATACCCCTTAAGTTCAATTCCTACATTTTGCTTTAAACTTTTTTATAAGCCAAAATTAACATTACCTGTTATATTAAAGTGAATAACAAACACACCTTGCTAACCAGACAAGCTAACTTAGCTAACTAAATTAGCTGATTAGCAGTAATCTTTTACACTAAAAAACAGCCATGTCACCACCAAATAGCTGAGCTGGCATCCATTAAAACGGTCTATTTCTGACCTAGCATTAGTCCATGTAGGCTATTTTGTCATAATTTGCCCTTAGAAAAGTTTTAAAGGGCCACCTTGTAGTCATTTATAAGGCCTGTCTTGGGCTTACTGTGAAACTGTTGTTGATGTTCTTGGTGCTGGTCTCAGCCACACTGGCATCTGATAGGTCCACTTCATCAAAAATTAGGGACTAATGGGAGAAAAAAAAAAAACATCAGCTTATTTTTTAGCCAGTTACATTTAAATAAAAATGTTACAGTTTAAGAGCTACGGCGGTAAAACGATCACACAGTTCTGTACCTTGCAGTCTTTGGCATAGTAGAGGGTCCTCCCTCTGAGTTTGAAGTACCTCCTCTTCCACCTCTGGAAGGAGCTTGTTTGCTTTAACAGGATTCCCTCCTTCACACTTTTCTGTAGTGAGAGAACAGAGACAGAGGGGATAGAAGGAGAGGAGGAGGAAGATAAAACAGACGTTAGCGCATCCAGAACCTCTGAATATCAGACGTGACAGCTATTCTTCTCGGAGTTCACACGTAAACAGAAGGAGATCGGTTTGGATAGTGTCACTCGGATGGCTTGCTTTTGTCAAACAAAGACAGATAGAGCTGCACACATGAGCAGAGCGGTGTCGACTGGATCTGTCACGATAAAACAGAAGCATCAGCCCAAAGGCTGCGCTGGGCTTTTTCTGTATTTTCACCCGATATGTGTGTGGATGAGATCAGGGGCCCAAAAACAGCACACTAATCTGTTAAAGCAGCAAATAACGACGTTTGATTTGGTTTGCAGTACACTCATGCAGCATTCAAGTCAGGTAGGGAAGCAGCAGGTGGGAGATGCAGTCATCCGTGGCCACGTAGAAATTATTACCACGGTCAGAACGTCAGAAGATCGAATGATTTCATTTGATACAATCGATCCGCTTGGCTGAAACTCATCACCAATTCTGCCACGGTGGCTGTTATTGTCTTTTTTCCTCATCTCTGCTTAACATGCGCTCGTTCTTTCTTTCCCCCTGTTTGTGACTACATGGTGCAAGAGGGCCGAATCCCCCATGGGTAATCAATTTGAGACAGGACGTCGGGAGGGGGTCGCCATGGAGATCCTCGTTTCTCGTAACAACCACTGGCACATGCAGATAGGATCTTAAAAACGCGCAGCTCCCTGCATACCTGCACATTCATCACCAAATGTAGCAACAAATCACTAGATCTGCCTCCGTAACAGCCCAGAGGCTTCCACATAAAGAGAATAACTGTGTGCCTGCATGAGTCACCCGCATGTCATGGCAGAAAACAGCTGTATCACACACGTGATAAAACTGGAAAGAATTCACTTTCAAGGCATCTGTGAAAACTGCTATAAGCTCCTTTTTAATGTTTCTTCATCTTAACACTTTATTCCAAGTGTCGCACATGCCACGTGGACTTCTTAGTCATTTTGGAGGTAAAACTCCACAAAGCTGAAGAGTTATGGTAATGTGAAGTGCACATGGAAAAATCTAGGTGGATTTCATTTTTCTGTCTGTGTTCAGACAGCAATACCTTATAAATGCTTTGTGCTACCCTGATACACCAAAAGTCCCCATAAAGCTCAATGTCTCTTCTTTCCAAAACAGTTTGAATTTTGTGTCTAGCACCAGCGGTAACAGAGTAAAGGTCATTTAAAGAGCGCTTACAAGATATTTTTGCATTCATGGCATTCCATATACTCCGTTTCTTTGTCTTAATGAATAACTCAAGAACTATTCAAGCTAACTTTTCAGCCAATAAGCCGAACCAGGAGGACTGCAGGTAATCACATCTTACCTTCTTCTTACCATTGTTTTCAGCAAATAAGACTTGCATAACAAACCGGTTCTCCAGGAGTTAAATCGTGTGTGAAAGTATGTCAACTTCCATCCAAGATCTTTTTCATTGCTTGAGGATACGGTCTGAAGCTATTTTTCACTGTGAAATTAATATCAGTTTTCTGGGGGAGGTTTCAGGTGCTTTTCAAAAACACGTGTACGTTACTTTCCTAGTGAAAATTAACAAACGTCTCAGCTCAGGCATGGTTCGATGGCAGGTGGCTCAGCAGTCACTTGGCAGCGTTTCCATTTCGGAGCGGAAGTCTTCCCTTAAGGGAAATTGCAAACAGGAGCTTTCAAAAGTGAAAGTATTCAAATTTGATAATATCTCGCAGAGCAGGTAGTTGGCTATTTTTATCTTTAGTGGTCTGAGTGCAAACAAAAAGAAAAGGAAGAAGATTAATGCATTACGCTTCTAACATCTCTAGGGTTTGGCTTTTCATTCAGTCCTTATATTTCACCTTGTATCTTACGCCTCAAAATTATTACTTTTTGTTTATTTTTACTGATCTAAATGCATTTCTGTCATTCTGTGTTTGTCATGGGTTTAACGCCAGCTGGATGCCAGGCTCACAACAGAAAAGACTGCGTCTACTAGAGCAGTGGTCCCAACCCCCGGGCCACGGACCGATACTGGTGCGTGAGCCATTTCGTACTGGGCCGCTAGAGTTGAGGCTTGGTGCGAAATTGATGGTTTTCAGGGTTTTTATCGTGATTTTTTACATCATTTCTATCATTAAATCGGTTTCCCTGGAGAATTTCCTGTGTATTATAAATAAATCTTCTGTTTTTTTGGTACCGGTACTGGTTTTATGTTGTTGTATTTATCCACGACACCTTAAATGCTGGTCCATGAAAATATTGTCGGACATAAACCGGCCCGTGTCGCAAAAAAAGGTTGGGGACCGCTGTATTAGAGGAACTGAGCCAACCTAGATTAGACAGCCATTACTATCAAATGGGATTATTTGATACAAAGATAGACACTGACATTTATATACTTGCTACTGGTAACATCAGTCTAATTGCCTTTTTCTGCACCACAGAGGCAAACCCAAGATAATAGCATCTGTCCACATTTTATATATTGATACCTACCATTTACTTTAAATATTTTGGTGCATTCAATAGCACATGTATCTACTAGTCCATGATACAGATGATTCTGACAGTTTCAGTCCTCCATAACTTCTGTTACTGCTTATGTTTCTCCTGACCTTCCTCTTTCATCTCATGCGATTTCTGTCTTACTTTCTCCGGCTATTTCTCTTAGCAGTAATGTCCTTGGCTGTGTGAACAGTGGGAGTAATACAAGGCAGAGGCACCGCCGAACCAGTGATAAATCTAATTCATCGCTCCATCACAATCTCATTTCTCTCTTGCAGTGTGTGTGCGTGTGTCTCCGTCTGTCTGTGTCAATGTGCAACCATGAGATATCCCGCCTAGTAATGGCGCATACAGCTGCTTGTGCTCTCAGTGTGCTTGTTTCTTTCTTAGAATAAATGTGCTTTCATACCCTGCAGGAGAGAAAATCTCATATTGTCACCATGTGAGAGAGAAAGACGGAGAGAAAAGGAAGCAGAAAGGAAAGGACCGATGGTGGGAACAATGACAGATAGGCTCACGGTATGGATCATTAACAACAGGAGAAAAAAGAAGTATAGCTGCGAGAGCGGTGAGGACTAAGGAAGAGGAACAACACAAAAAGAGAAAGATGCAAAAACTACATCAACCACAGGCTCTAGAGAGTTGACTTGAAAGAAAACCAAAAAGCAGACGGTCCCTTGAGGAAGTAGAAGAAAGAACAAAATGCACCAACAGGAAGGTGTAAAGGTCTCTTTCCACTGACCCACTTGACACTTTAGAGATAACGGTGAGGTGTAACCACCATGTTCCACCAATCAAGCTTATCCGTGGTTGCCACAACAATGCCGTCACAAACCGTCAGTCGAGGAGCTAATCAGAGCGGTTTTGTTTGACGAACGCTAACAGCATTGCAGCCCAGGGTATCAGTAAAGGACAACCTGAAAGTCAGACCCAACACAGAGAAACTCGTCAAGCCTAATGACCCCATCCCCAAACCAGGGCCTAACATTTGGCTAGGTTAGCTTACTATCCTAAACATCCCAAGCGCATGAAAAATGCAGGTTATATGGAAAACATTGAGAAATTGAGTTGATTTAGAGCTGGCAAAAGCTAACGTGATAAGCGTTTCAGCAAAATCAGATAAAGTAAAGTTCAGTCTTCTCCAGCAGATGTTCAAATGCAAATTCAATCGATTTGCCTACATTTGCCAATTTATTCTGAAAAATGTTTTACATGCTGTAACTACCATTCGTCCCTTCACCCACAGAGATATATTTCAACCCCCCATTTAACAACAATTAAAAAGCAACTTTTGCAAACCTTTTTTATCCACCAAAGGAAAAAAGAAAACCTACGCTCCTCTAATCTGTCATTTCTTTCCACTTACCTTATAAGCAGATTGCTGCCGCTTTCTGAGCCTACTTCACTCGGAGGTCTCTTCCTGTTAAAAACGAGTTCTTCCCCTTTGCTATCACCAAGTCTCTGCTTCTTTAAAGCGCCTTCAGACAACTGTTGTTGAATAAAACTCCATCTATCACTATCTGTCACTTGAACTTCCCACTCACTCACTTCTCTTTGAATTTCCGCTGTCCAGCTACAAGACCAAGACTAAATTCGTCAACAGTCACACCTACTGCTAGAGTTTGCGATGAGCTTAATTTTGTGCATTTAAAACTGAGCTACGCAAGCATCCCTGGTCTTTTGCTACTTATTAATTGCACTGAGTCGTCATTAACCTTTGATCACCGTGCAGAAGGAACTAGTCCCTACATTAAAACAATAAAGAGCCCGACCAATTTATCTTTCCCAGGTAAAGTTTCCTTAGCTTTCCTGACTGAGTCACACACCTGAGCACAGTGGGTGTCACACATGCCATAAAGCCTCTTCAAGCTAATTCAGTGTACGGACTATATTGAACTGCACACAGGAACATATCGGCAGAGCAAACAGCACACGTGTGTTTCACATATAAACAGACATATGTGATATTCAAAGGTCACAGTGTGTCCTCTCTTCTCCAGCTGAGCGATGTTGTCACACAGATCACTCTATTCATTAGAGCAAACTAATCACATCACAACAATCATCCTGGCACACGCACACAGACAAACACTGAGAGGAGGGCAGTGAAGTGGATATGCACACTGAAGCACATTAACACATATACTTACTCATCTGCGAAATGCACACACACACACCCGGAGCTTTGAAGGGCGCCCACATCCACACAAACATCCGACTGAATCAACCCTGATTTATTTCTCCCTTCATTTAATTCTCTAACAGACCACACACACACACACACACACGTCTGTCAGCCTCCGTCCTGCATGAAAGACTGACCTTCAGTGTTCAGTGTAAACACTCAATCAACAAATCACTGAAATTTGGACTTTCTCCCAGACAGCAGAGCGACACGAGTGACTCGACCAGTATTCTGGCGTAAACACAAAGACTGCTGCACAAAAACTTCCTGCAGTTTTATTTCCACTCGGTGAAATGAGCAATACCTGAGACTGTAGGAGAAGACGGACACGGCCAATCCCAAACAACCCACTTCTCTGTGAACTCCACACAGAAAGGCCAATACCTTAACAAACAGTCACACCTACTGTCTGAGTTAATAGTTAGCTTCATTTCTGCAGCTGCGTGGACATGAAAATGCAACAATATATGTTTGGTAGTTTGTTCTGGAAACCAGGAGCTGCTAAAGCCAAACTTTCACACCTATAAAGTGGACACAAATAGAGACAGAGTGATATTTTGGGGTTTCTTTAAAGTATCAAACACTAAAATCATTGAAGAGAAAAGCTAACTGTCCTAGAGCAGCGGCGTCAAACTCATTTCACATCATGGGCCACTTACAGCCTGCTGTGAAATTGTCCTCTCTGTGACGTCCCTGAGATTTCTCAATATAAGAAAACAAGAAGTGTATTTTCAACAGTATGTTGCAGTTTTCATACATGACACAATAAACTTGAGTTACAACTTACAACAAACGCTGCTGTGGTGAAAGAAATCTGTCAGTATGACTGGGCTGAAATTGTAAGAAATAAATGTGTAAAATTACAGAGTTCTGGCAGCTCGCTGTCAGGACTGTCCTGTAATCATAACACAGGAAGCCTCTGTGATTCAGACTTTTGACAGTAGATTGTAAATAAAACATAACTTTTATGTCATTTAACTGTTTATCCAGTACTTAGTTACTTTGGTGTGGTATGAAGAAAATGTCAAGAATGATGTCAAGAAAAGTTTGTACTTTTAAACAAGCAGCAAAGAAAATGCAAAGAATCCATCTGACAAACTACAAAAAAAACCACACACAAACACACATTCCCACAGTCTAGGACTGGGCTTATCTGGCTGTTGGTTTTTGCCTCTCACACTGACCTCTTCCTCAACCAGCCGGCTCTCCTCCGCCTTCCCAAAGTGAGCCGACTCCAGATGGTCCTCGTGGCTGAGCCACTTGTCGTCACCCTCCTTCCCTCGCCCGAACAACAGGGGCGCAATGCAGCACCCACCGCACCTACACAGCCCCAGCATTTCACTGAAAATCAGTCTTATCCTCAGGACGGTGGTAAGAAACTTTTACTTCCTTTCTGTGTGCTATCTGGATTCCTTCCTTCCCATCGTTTTTCCCTTCTCCTTCTTCTTATATTCGAATGCTTCCTTCTTTTGTCTACATAAAAAGTTTCACACTAGCGGTTCTCTCACACAATGCAATTCTACTTCCTCTCTCGCAAACTTCCCTGTGGCAGGTAACCACTCCCCCCTCAGGTGTGCATGTGTTTGAGCAATTTCCCCCACCCCCGCCTCAGACGTAACTCCTGAGAGGTGAGGTGGAGCGTGCAGGTGTGCGTCTGCGTGTTCATGTAAGGACAGGCCGACTTCCTCCAGGCTAAAAATAGAACCGGAAGAACCTGTCTGGTCGGCAGTGACAACACACACACAGACACACACACATGGTAGTTGCTATTCCTGCTGATTTAAGGCATCAAATTCATTTTACACACACACACGCACATATATCAAGATGACGGGAAGGTTAATGGCACGCCGCTGTGGTTATAAGAGAGCTGGAAACGTCACTGTGATCACACAAACTCACGAGTTGCCAGCCTGCGTAAGCTGTCCTGACTCTGTGTGTCTGCGTGTGTGTTTTTGTGTGTGTGTGTGTTGCTCTGCGCTGCCTACGCGCTGTCATCGGACCGCTTTCAGTGTCAGATCAGCGTCTCATCTGCCAAGGCAAATTACAGCAAGCGTCCGCATTTGTGCGAGCGCATATGTAAGAGTGTGTGTGTGTGTTTTCTGCCACTCGGTATATCATTCTGCCTTTAATGAGCAGCAGCATGCTGTTCCCAGCAGACTCACTCAGTGACACCAGCTCCCTCTCCTCCTCTACTTGTCTTCAGTCCCCCCCTCCAGAACATTTTCCCACTGCTGATCTAATTCAGCATCAGGTCAAAGAGCTTCATTAGCAACTTTAAATGATTTTAATGTAACATGTTCTTATGTTCGTTAAAAAAAAATAAATACCAAGGACAGAAAAGAGCTAAAGGAGGGACAGAAAATCCTCTTTTACAGCAGGAAGAAAACAAGTTCCAGTCTTTTCTCCAGTGTCCTACTGCAGTCCGGTCGTTAAGTCACTAGGCCCAGTCACTAGCCGTGTCTGGGCCTAAACTCTGCTGCAGGTCCATATATCAAACGATCACTATGGCATTACTGAGAGTTGAAAAACTGTCTAAAGTCTTTCATCTTTAATAAAATGATCAGCGTTCTGCTCTACCAGGTGTAACAATTGAGTTTAACATCCGTAGGTTGCCAATCCATGAAAAAATTATAATTTAAGGTAGAACGTGCAGGGCGAGTGCGCCAGTTTCTTCACCCTTCCCAGTGTGGTGAATTTTCTAGCTCTTTTTTTGTGTGTGAAATTATTTTTTTAACCATTTGACTTGAATTTGATTTAAGCAGATGTGTATTCTTTGTGATATGAACACATGTGAAACAAATGATCATTTAGCCATTTATTTTTAGCTCAAAATGACAACATTAACACAATAAAACAGGTCTCTTTCTTAAACAGAAGCCTGTCATGCTTAACTTTTGAGAATATAAGTAAATCTTTCTTTAAAAGAACTCTGTCCTGCTTAACTTAAAATAATAGAAAACAATAGAAAGAAAAATATTCTTGTAACAGTGCACATTTAGTGCATTTAGTACAATTGGCTTCAGCTGAGGTATTATTTCAGCTTTTCTAATGCTAATCAGCTGCTCCTGTTTGTAAACCCACTTGTTCCCATGATACGCATCTTAACTCATCATCATTATTCATCTATGTATTACTTTTATGTATTAGTCATCTATTTGTTGTAATCATCTATCCTTGCAGTTGTTTATTACACAAAATAAGTTATATTATCACACTTCTGGCCACATAGCGCTGATATTCACTGCACATGCCCATATTAACTTTTTCCAGCCAGGTGTTTTCCTTTTCCCATTCTTCCCTTTCTCTGAGGGGAACAAACATTATGCTGGGCAGACACTGTGCGGTTTTAGGCCCATTTTGAGACGATTTTTGAGTGATCGGACCGATTTTGGCCTTCATCGTGCGTCGTGTAGTATACGTGGGGTAACGAGAAGTGATTAACACCTCACGACCAGCTCCCGATCATCAATCGCTCGTGAGCCGCTCACACTGCTCGCGCGCAAACACGTAAACGCGTGAAAAAGACGGAGCAGCACGGCTGTGCAGCGTGTGATCTGGACACAAGCGATGGAGGCACAACTTGTAGAACTTTGGAAAGCTCATCCGAGCCTTTTCGATGTGGCTCACAAAATTATCACGACCACAACAACCGTGAAAATAGTTGGATTTACACTGCTGCTCAATCACAGCTGCCTGATCAATGTTTTTCATTAGCAATTTAGCAAAGTTGATGGTGGTGGTGTGTCTGTGTGAGTGAGAGACAGAGAGAGCGAGCGACAGATTTTCTGTTATAACCTTCATTTTATGGACGGCACAGTGTGAGCACTCAGGTCGCATCAGAGCATCGGGCGGTATAGTGTGAGACCTGCATCGTGACCTATGCAACTTCTAACCCTGCGAGTCAATCGTGCAGTTTGAGCAGGAGCTGAATAACGCGACTGAAAAAATCGCACAGTGTCTGCCCAGCTTTAGGTGTACTGTCGTCCGAGACTTGCACCGCAGTGCGGCGTTTGTTTCCCTGTTGGCCATGCTTCTTGTTGTGGTCATCTGTTGTCTTCCGGTATTTTCTCCGTAAGCGACCTTTCCTCGACCAATGAGATGAGCGGTAATCTGAATTGTCATACTCGAATTGTCATAAGTGTGCTGTCAGCTCATTGGTCACAAAGCAGGAGAGGGGCTGGGAATTATGTTTTCAAACAAAGCTGTTAATTCCATAACATTTATAGACTACTTTTGATTCTCACTGTATTACGGGACAAAGTGCGTCCCTTATTAGCTCAATACGGGACGTGTACTTTTGTTTCGAAATACGGGACGATTCCGTTTTTTAAGGGACGGTTGGCAACCCTAAATCCGGCATCATGAAAACGGAATTTATGACATTTAACGGAGTTAGAAGTTAGCAGGGAGTTAGCTCGCTAGCTTCTATCTAAATACAATATAGCATGTCCTGACTGCAGGGGTTTTGGAAACAAATTACAAACGTACAGCTCTGTATCACTTCCAGCATAAATGAAGACAGAAAACTAAACAGCAGTGACGTTTGTAGGGTTACTGAAGTTTGGCTAGCTGGTATATAATGATGTGCTACGTGACCGCTAGCGACACAGCTATGTTAGCATAATATAAACAAGCTAACTTTTTTTCCACTCGATAAAAGTTAACGTGAGTGTTCTCGGTGGTCAGGAACAAATGTAATCGCATGGCAGGATGCTGTAAAAGGACCAAACTTCAGCCAGGAGAACAACTGAGATAATCCATCCACAATACGAGGTTAGTCATTCATATACTGCTGCATGGGCTGGGCTGTAGTTACATCCTAAGGTTTTAAAAACTGAGCTTAAATAAATGATTAGCGGTAATAAAAGCCGAGGGAGGTCAACAGTGATCACTGACTGTTTTAGGAGCTTTTTGAGATCAAATAGAAGAAAATACAAAACATTAAACATGTTAACAACACAAAAGCCATATTAAACGCAGACTACTTTAGGCCCGGAAGTAGGATCCGTCACGTCATCACTGAACAACCGGATAACAGATAAGAGCCCCCAAAATATAATAAGGAGATACACTATAAGACAAAAAAGTACCAAAAGAACCTCCAAGAGCTGTTCACCCATAAAAACCCACGCCACGAAGCTCCCAGCACACAGTTTTTATGCTGATTTTAACGCTAGAAGACTTTACATGATCTTTGCAAGTTGCTGCAGTTCCTACAAGCTTTTACTTTGCATTAACAGCACTTGCAGCTGATTGAGGAATATTGTATATATTATATATAATATATATATTGAGGAGAGAAGAAATTTCCCACACTCACTTGTTGCTAGGCGCTTAATTACACCTGAATTCAAGAGAGTCAAAATCTAATTAAAATGGGTAATTGAAAGTGAAAATAACTAAATAACCTGCAATTCCTGCACACTCTACAATCCTGTGATAAAGTGAGATAAATGAGTATTAGTATCAGCATAAACTATCTGTTTAAACCCCTTAAGTGTCTCATATTTGATACTTGAGTTTTTGAGACTTCTGCATTGCATATAAAAAAGAGGTTTTGCCTTCCCTTAAACAAAAATCCCCCGTGACTGGAATAAAAATACATACAATTATTTTACTCGAGCATAAAATAATGCGCTTTTGATTATCGCACGTCTAGATACGACAGGAATACACATCAAATTCTGCTTAGCACAGTAAGACAGCCTCATAGCCTTCATATATATATGGACCAATCATGCTTATGAGTGTAGCTAAGGCCTAATTTTGAGGCAGGAGAATCCCTGCAGCTATTTAAATGTTACGCTCATCTACTCATGTAGGCCACTCTCTGAGCAACATTAGCAGGAGTCCCATTTGTTTCAGTGAGACTGAACTGAGCTGGTAATGCACGAGTGCTCTCAGGTTGGACGTGGCTCAAATGCCATGTAATCTAACATAAGCAGCACCAGTAAAATCTAGCGGAGGAATTTGAAAAGATCATCGAGAAACAACAAAACAAAGACTTACTGATCACCCAAAGCACGTTAAACCACAAGCCACGTGTAACCACACCTCACACCATGGCTAACACTTCAGCCTTATAAGTGATGGATGGACAGTACAAATCTTGCCCCGTGAAATTCACAGTAATCTGTACGATGATCTTTTTGCTTAAAAACTGCAAGTGGCAGCTTCGACGTGCGGAAATCGACTGATTTCAGGCGTTGAATACACTGATAAACCAACCATGTGGGATCACGGGGCATCCTTGGTGGTGCCTTTAATCTGAAAACTCCCTGTTTGAATGACGTGTTTCCTTAAAGTTGTGTGCACCAGGCTTTCACGTATGTTTTTATCTGGGTGGGATTTATAGCAATGTAACATCACAAAAATTGCTTTGAATTCAAGTTTTGATTTTATTTCCTTCATCATTTACGGATTTTTCCCCTTTTTTCATTATCCTAGAGCAGAGATGTCAAACTGGTTTGACCTCACGGGCCACACAGAGCCCATTTTACCTTCAGTAGGTGAAGAAAATCCCCCTTTCTCTCTGTGTAAAACAGTTTAACCATATTACATCCTCGTGACAGCTTCACATAAGATGAAATCAGCAAAATTTCAGCAGCATGTCTCAGTTTTCTATTAAAATAATGCTTCTGTAGTAAATGAAAGAAATCTGTCAGCATGACTAAACTGTAAGAATTATATGTGCAAAATTTAATTCTTTATCTATTACTTAGTTACTTTGGTGTAGTATGAATGGCTATGGAGGAGATATTTACCAACAGGAATCTGTAAAAATACAGTTAAAAATATTAAATCTATGCACGCCTTCACTTTTTTTCAAAGCTGTCCAGTGGGCCGTATTGGGAGTCATTGGCAGGCCAAATCTGGTCCCCCGGGCCTTATATTTGACACCCCTGTTCTACAGTATCATTGATCACTCTTTTGTAAATACTGCAATAAATTTGGTGCAGAAGAATTAAAAGAGCTGCTTTCATTAAAAGAACAGATTTTTTTAAACAATCCCTGTTCAAGATGCCCAAATGTGAAGATTATTCAGCTGTGGTCTTACTAAACACTGATCAGCAGCTGTTTATTCATGAATAAACAGAAACGCGGGTGCTTTTTTCCCCACGACTAATTAAAACAGTCTCAGGCTGGCTGCTGCAGACACAGAACCACCTGGCCTTTCAAATATGGCCATGTTTTTGTAATCATGAGGCCACGCCGTTCCCGGGACGGACAACACCGGAATGCCAAATGCAGCTCGGCTCCCGTGTCACTGCCTTTGGACAAGCTGCGGTTATTTTTCTCCTCCAGCAGATGGCAGACTGAGAAAGAGATGAAGGGGGTGGTGGGGGAAACGGCGGGGAAGAAAAGGTGACGGGTGCACAGGGAGAGGAACTGCAAAGGGTTTGGAGTAAGGACCGAATGGAAACATTAAAGATGAGAGAAGGAGAATGGTGCAGTAATCTGCAGCACATTTGGCAGGACTTTAACTCGGAGCAGCCTCCCAGCTGTTTGTGTTGGCTTTTTAACACACACACGCGCACACACACACACAAACACGCACACACAAACACGCACACACAAGGTTTCTCATGTGGACATGCAAATCCCCCTGTGCACCCAACAAACTCATGTTTCTGGCACCACCCAGGTGGAGTTTGACACACATCCAACACAGACACACATCATCAGGACTGACACACAAGCAGACATCTATGGAGGACCAAAACTGCCAATGACAGGAACAAGACGTGAAGAAATAAGGAATGACTCAACAGAAAAGCATCAAAACAAGTATTTTTTTTAAAAGTTACTTAAATTCATAGATTTGTTTTAAATTTCTTCTGCATTTGTTTTTTTAATGACTTACAAAAATAAACATATATGCCATGAAATACATTTAAAATATTATATTTATAATTTGGTTTTTATTTTATTTTATTTATATTACCTTTTTAAAAAAATAATTTAAATAACTATAAATAAAAATGGAAAGTAAAAATTTAATTTTAGCATAACAAATAATTAAATAGATGTATTTTTAAGAAATGTAAATTAAAATGTAAATAAATGTAGTTACACCTTATTTTGACATCTATATATTTTGTAAGTATTTAAAAGAATAGACACTCACTGGCCAGTTTTTTAAGTACAACTTTTCAACTGGTCATTAACACAAATATCTAATTAGCCATTAGCGTCACAGCAGCTCAGTACACTGACGCACGTGGACGCAATTAAGACAAACTGAAGGTCAAAACCAGCATCAGAACGACAAAGAAAGGGGATTCACAGTGAGTGCCTTTGAATGTGGCATGGTTTTGGTGCCAGACGTGCTGGTTTGAGTATTTCAGAAACTGGTGACCTGTTGGGATTTTCCCCACACGACCATATCTATGCTTTACAGAGAATGGTCTGAAAAACAGAAAATGTCCAGTGAGCCAAACGGTGGGTGGGTGAAAATGCCTTGTTGATGTGAGAGATAAGAGAAATCTTATTGCAATGAAGGTATGCAGAAGAGCAGCAGCAGAAGACCACACCCACCCACCATTTACTCCACTCTGTCAAGAACAGCAAATGTTTTCTTCAACAGTTGGATGGTAGGGTCAGAATTTGGTGCAAACAAAATGTAATCATGGATCCAGCCTGCTTGTATCAACTGTTAATGATATAAGACACATTTTCTTGGCATATGGATGTGCAGCCAATAAATCTGCAGCAATGCAGTGTGATGCTTTCACCTCAACATGGGACAAAATCTCTGAGGAATGTTTCCAGCAACTTGAATCTATGCCACAAAGAATGGAGTTCAACATGTAACCAGCAGATTGTACCTAATAAAGTGGCTAGTGAGTGGAATTTCAGGTATTAAGTCGCGTATTTATTTCTACATTTATTTTTTTGGCATTTACAGACTTCCGTCGACAACCTGGATCACCCCAGTGCTGTAAAGCCCCACCCAGCCGGCACTCAGAGGTCACTAAAACAAATGCAGCGTATCATTAGCACATAACAGCTGACCCGGGTCTGTTGTTGTTAATTATACTTATTTTCTCTCTCGCTCTCTCACCGTCTTGATTTTCTATTTTTTTTGCTTTGTGACATTTGAAGTTGGTGATGCAAAGGCATGCGGGGTTGCCACGGCAACAGTTCGACTTTCAAATCAACCTTGAGCGTTGGAAATTTAAGGACCAGCGTGCAAACAGACAAAAAACAAAAGAAAAAAACAAAAACAGAACTTGCGTTCGATTTCACCTGGACGTTTTCTCTTCAGTTAATCAAACAGGAAGTAAACTAGGCTTCCTATGGGTGTGTGTGTGATGTTTGTGTGCGTAAGGTTGCGTTACCTCACCGTCCTTAATAACTTTCATTATGCAAGCAATTTTATTAAACTGTGCAAAGAAACGCGGTTAAACAGATCATTTGAAATAGAACAGCTTGCATCATCTGTTATACATAAAAAACATCTGACCACACACACACACACACACACACAGAGGGAGAGTCAGAACAAGGCGTGGGAGGACTTTGCACCATGGCGACCACATCCTGTCTCATGTACCTCTGTGTGTTTATTAATAGACACAAACACGCCAGTGATATGTGCAGAAAGCAGCCAGAGAGAAACTCTCGTACACTCTGTCGTACTTTAGATGGACAGATGGAGACAGCCAGACACAACACACACACACACACACACACACTATACACACACACACACACTAACCCTCTGACACACACGCATGCACACATTTCTTCAGGTTTAGCCCAGTTTTCACATTTTTATGTTAATGTGTCTTTGAAAGATCATCCAGTTTTTGGCTTCTGCCCGTGAGGTTTGTGCACTGAAGGACACATAATCTGCTGCTGGTGATGGTGACAGGAGGAGGAAGAGAAGGGGGGGGTTTCCCAGGAGCATATGGACCAAATCTGGCCCTGATGCTGTATAATCCTCGCATACATACACGCACATAAACACACACAAGCGAACAGATAGGTCTCTCAGCCAGAAATAGACACACAGTGACAGAGAGATGGAAAAAAGGTGCAAGGCTCTCATAATGTGCCGATGCGATTAGTGTGCTCTTCCTGTTGTTTAGATTTGTGATGTTAATCACTCTGGTGATGGTTTTTTTTGTTCTGCTGTCGTTAGAAAAGAATTATGCAAATAAAAGTTTTACATTTGGGTAAGACGAGAGGAGGTTGTGATGTAATTCAGGTAGGGGAAGAAGGAGAGGAGTGTAAAGACAGGAGGAGGTAAGCCAAGATTATCTATATGGCCATGCATGTGTGTGTGCACGCACTGGTGATTATCCGTGATGATCACACCGTGCTGTTTAATCTGGTCTCAAAGCATCCAAAAAACATCAGATTGGGGGGATGTGTGCACGCCTTTGTGTGTCAGTACGTTCCTGTGTGCGTGTGTCTCCGGGGGACCCAGTGTGCATGTAAATGTGATAAATTTCAATAAATCTAAATAATCAGGGTGTCCATGT
Organism: Haplochromis burtoni; assembly: GCF_018398535.1. Lineage (NCBI taxonomy): Eukaryota > Metazoa > Chordata > Actinopteri > Cichliformes > Cichlidae > Haplochromis > Haplochromis burtoni. The sequence goes on along the minus strand of NW_024582680.1, from coordinate 370,703 downwards.
GAAGATGTGCACGATGTGTGTGTGTGCTCTCAATTCCTTTTCCTCTGGCAGCTTTACCTCAGACGCACACATACGCGCGTGCACACATGCAGACGTTACACTGACTTATTTAGTTTCGTAGAAGCTCTAACTCTAAACCACATGTTCACCCTTTAAATTAATGATCTGAATTAATTTAATGAAGGAAGCAAAGTCCCCGCAGCTTGTGTTTTGTGCACACCTGCTCACACATGATGAATTATCCACCACTGCAACCTAAGCTTCGCTTTTGGTGTTCGCCACAAAAGCCAAGCAACGTTTGCCTCCGCAAAGATTATGCAGAGCCGTCGCCACGCCGCAGCACACAGGTGAATGGAGGCCAAGTGACCTGAAAATATTTCAGCCATGGATTTCGCCTGATGCTGCTTCTCGAAAGTCACCATCAGTAATCGGAGCTGTATGACCCAGGTTTGCTTTTAGAGACTAGAGGGAAAAATGAGAGAGCAGGGAGAAAACTAAATGAAACTGCAGACTTCCTTTTAAGTTCTGACAGTTTGATACCGTTGATTGATCCCAGCTATGGGCTGGACTTTGGAAGGAGGCAGCAAAAGAACTCCAGTGACTGGATCTGTGTGAGTAATGAAGCCAACCTTTGCTTCACGTTTGGTCTGAACCATAAAATAAATCTTATTTTAACCTGAAAGAAATGCAGGTCCTCTAATGGCCACTTGTGGCTGGCAATAACAATGAGTTAGTCCTCACAGACTCCAACGTTTTAACTGACCAGTAAAATGACTTTGACCTTACACACACAGGCATCAAGACCTATTAGTGAACATTTAGCAACTGCCAGACGCTCGGTGTGATTCCCAACCAGTTACGAGTCCTTTCGGCTAAACCCTAATTCACGCAAGACTAGAGTCCAATCAGTGACTGCCCCTCAACCACAGTTTGATGGAGGCAGTGTGTATTCTGCAACAAGCTGAATAAACGAAGGTTGAATGCTGAGGTTTATTTATTGGTGTTGTACCCAATACCTGCTCGCAGTTGCTTTGGTCGCTAGCAGATTGTTGTGGTTGTCCATGGTTTGCATGGAAGATGCCAACTTGTGTGCAAATGCTCTCCAACTGCTAGCAGGGCGAGAGTAAATCTGAGCGCACAACGCAAGCTGGAAACAGAAAATGTTTTGCTGCAAAGTTGAAATGCAACTATGTTTTTGAGTCCTTTGAAATGTATTGGCTGTAGGAGGGATGTACCACTTTTACTTTGAAGGCGAGTATTCTCGATTTCCTGTTTGTGTTGCACTTTGTGAAATGTGATTATTTAGCAAGTCTTTGCAGACAAGTCGAAGTCTTCCATGGAAACTATGGGCAACCACAGTAAACCGCTAGTGACCAAAAAAATCACGAGGCTTCCGGTGCAGCATCCTCTTTGCAGCCAGTTTCAACCATTAGCCAATCAGTTGGGGGTACTCAGTATGTTTTCCAGAGGGGTCACCAACCAGTCTCTGGACCCGTGTGACTGAGGCTTTACTTAGCATTAATTACCAGCTTTTATTTAAAAAAAACACCATGATGGCAATACCCAATAGCTTAAAACTGTCACCTGAAGCTCTGACTCAAAGTGAAGACCACTGAAATGTCATCACATCCCAAAAACATGTTCTGAAACTCTCAGTGATCCTCCCAAAGACAGACAGATACAAGCACACACTCACACATCAGTAATCAGACAGAGATAGAGGCAAAAACCAAACCGTCTAGCTTTCTCTCTCTGCGCCAATGGCTGTGCTGTCGTCATGGGAGATGAGTGATTTCCAACCCATGGGGGCTTTTCCTGTCCTCTCCACTCATTTCCCGACAGTCTCATTCAGAACATAATTGCTGCAGTAAACTGAATTGTGCTGCGCTCCAGCAAACGCTGCTGACAGCTATTAAAAATCACTTTAATTTCACAATTATGATCAAATACAGATCTGAATTCTTCTGCCTCATGGGAACAGTTTAGAACTACTAGTACAGGTACTGCAGGAGTACAGAAACACTGCAGACGAATGCATACATTTTAATTTCTTTGCATCTGAGCAAAGTAACCCGTTTTATTTCATATATGAAAATCAGATTTTCCAGTACAATTTATTGAATCCTTACTATGCTCAGCATTTACATACACCCAAACATTTACCACCAACCACAGACTTTACCACCATTTTATTTAAAGACTTCTGTGTGGTCACCTGTTAAAACTGAAGATAAATGATTGAAGCTAATTAGATTCTGCGTAAATAAAAGACTCACCCCACCTCGATTTCAACCAAAACGTCACACTGTGAAGTGTGAAGGATTCTTCCTTCTTCATTTAAGTAATGTTTTCACTCAAACACAAAGCACCGAATGAATTTCTCATTGCCCAGAATGACTAAAAGCTAGCCTCATGTAATTTCCATATATTACAAATTAAAGAATGAAACCACCAAACCAAGTGTTTTTTAAGCTAGACTGCAAACTCACTGAACCCAAATTTTAACAAGTGTCTTAAAAAAATGTTCAGATCGGTTACATGTAAGTGCTACTGAAGTGGAGATTTCTGGTGTGTATGAAAAAAATAATAAATGATATATGTTAATTATAGTTATTATATTAAATTACTCCGATATATTATAAGAGTCATGGCTTATACTTATATTTTATACTAGTTATATAATACATATATATTATATATATAATATAAATATATACATACATACATACATACATACATACATACATACATACATACATACATATATACATATATATATATATATATTGCAATCTGGAGCGCAGAATCTACAAACTCTGGACAAACTGCCCAAAATGCGTTCAGGGATTTTGAGTCATTCTGCACTACAGATGATTTGATTGTGTTAAAAAAAAGTTTTTTAGAGCAGTAAACCTCAGTGCAGAGATAAAGAGATAGCATTGGGGCGACAGATATAGTGGAATCACGGGTACGTGTTTCTGAAAGGAGGTTGTGCACATCCAGTGAAACGGCTGAGGAAACATGGGTGGGCTGATATCTCATTTAGTCCGTAGGACCTTAATTTAATCAAGACCAACTGAGCAAAACTCTCTCTAACTCTATATCCAGGGGTGCACATAAGTGGTCCACATGCGCATGCGCTGTCAAAATAAAAGACGCGCACCAGATATGAAGTTGCAACGCACGTTTGTGTAAATAAGATTTACTGGAGGAGGACAGACATTTGTTTAGAACTCTTAACCCTCTCAAGGCAGGCGTTGCCGATTTGCAACAGTTAAAAACTAACAACCTGATTACCCCACATACATATTTTATGAGTTTTTTTTATTCAGAAGTACCACTGCAGGACTTGGTTGTGCATTAGCAACAAAAAGTTTAATTTGAGCCTGAGAGGGTTAAAGATGTCGAAGAAGCAAGCTCCTTTAAGCAATTACTCTGGTGTTCCTCCACCTCCAAAGAAATATCAGAAGGAGTCCGAACCGCAAAAGAAGCGCTTATTCTCGGAAAAGTGGTTGCAGGAGGTGAGCTGGCTTCAAACAAATGGCAAACGGCATATTCTGCACCACATCTCTGTGTGTTCATCATTTGTTTGAAGCCAGCTCATGACATGACATTTCTATCTGAATATATCTCTAACTAGGGATGGGTATCGAAACCCGGTTCTTGTTGAGAACCGGTTCCCACTGTTTCAATTCCTTGGAAGTGTTTGCCATTTTTGCAAACGATTCCCTTATCGATTCCAGTCGCCCCGAATGACGTCACCACGTTGCGGAGCGTCATTTACCTGGCAGGAAACACGGCGCCTCAAACGCTCAAAAGTTTGGTTATACTTTACGAGAACGGATGACAACAGGGCAACTTGCAATACTTGCAAAGTAGATATTTCATTTAAGGGAGGAAACACTACGAATATGCAAAAGCATTTGCTCACAAAACACGCGATGACCTTAAATGAATGTCGTGTTTTTAATTCCGCTCCGGACTCGTGAATCTCAACCCAGCAGCAGCGGTAACGTTTGCACGTCCTCTCCCGTTAATGCGGCAGGTAAATAATCAACTAACAGTGCATATTATGTTAGCGCGATCTGCCTTATTACAAAACCTGCCATTACTGTGCATTTAGGTGACCATGATGAGAGAGACAGACAGAGTCTGGCTCAGATGCTGGCAGTTCTCGCTGCAGTCTACCGGTAGCGTCTCCTTTCAGGCCAGGATAGACGAATGTCACCGAGCAGTGACTCAGTTTGTGGTCAAAGGTTTGCACCCATTGTGCTACAGAAGAATATTTATTTTATTATTTTACATTTACAATTTTTTTCCCTGGGGACCCTGTGACACCCCATTGAAGAGCCGTAGGCTGTGAATCTCTTAAGATCTCACTGCTGGGTTTGCAAGGCCATGTTACTCCTAAATTTCTATCTTGTTCAAAGAGAAGATATAAAACAAAGTTCTAAGCTAATCGACTTTAGTGTTCTCCTTTTTAAAAAAAAAAAGAATCGATAAAGAATCGAATCGTTAAACAGAATCGAAAATGGAATCGTAATCCTGAAAATCTTATCAATACCCATCCCTATCTCTAACTGTAACCAATGAGAATAGGTCATTTTGTTTTTCTTAAATTCCTTTCCCAGATTTTGGCAATAAAGGAGCAAATGAAGAAAATAATAAAGAAATAAAATCACGTAACTGCCATACATAAAAATTAATTTACAACTTGTTCAATAAATGTAAGCTTTCCTTTTTTTAAATTCCAGGTAGGTCTTCTATAACTTTAAGCGTCTATGATTATTATTTTTTTCTAATGCAAGTTTTCTGACATTATTGAATATAGAAATGAGTAAAGGGGGATGCTTTGTGCCATTATCCAACACATAGTTTGTACTAGTGTATATAAACACCTTTGACATTTTCTTTTCACTACTTTTAAAGAAGACATCAATTTCAAAATTGTCCCGTGTCTGAGGGGGAAAAATTGTCTCACCTAACTTTTTCTGATTTACACTTTGAACTCCAAAGAATAAAGAACGTATTAAAAAATACTCTTAAACATTCCTGTCGAAGTCATGAGAGTTTGTGAATTCTACATAAATATTAATTTGCATCTTGAATTAGTATGCACATAACATAATGCAGTAATTATAATAGCTGTAGGAATTTCATTATGGCATATGTATTACAGTACTGGAGGCTCTACAGTGTTGTCTATTTGAGGACATGATTTGAGGACACGCATGATCTGACTTTTCACTTTACATGTATATTCCAGCCATGCATGGTGTCACAGGAACCAAACGGCCTCGACACTTTTTATTCTATGCAACATTTTATTCTCCACACGCATTGTTTAACTACAAAGGGCCTGCAGATGTGAAGTGGTAGGTGGGATGACTGCATAAACACACGCTGTAAGACGTGAGCGATTAGAGCACAAAGAAGAAACACTTGTTTGTGCAGCTCCAATTCCTCCGCACCGCTAAGTGTGATAAAAGAGCTCCGAGCCTCTGCACTGGTTCTGTGACTGCAGCCCAGGGTCGAGTCACTCCGAATCAAATCAAACAAGATGAATCAGAGGACCTGTCCCGTCACTGCAACATGTGCCCGCGTCCTCGCTGCTGCTGATGGAGATTCATTCGCTGTCTAAATAAAAGACACAGCTTTCCCTTTGGCTCTCATAAAAATTCATTTTCAGACTGAGCTTATTGTTTTTCAGAGCAGTTCTGATATATATTTGAAGCAGATGGTTTTAATTTCTGCTGCTGGAGCTCCAGTGCAAAAAGAAAACTATTTGTTTTCTGCTTAAATCGACTCTTATGGAATTCATAACTTTCTTTAGAAAAACTAAAGAAAAGATAAAATTACAGTCCCATACACATAAGTGATTACAATGTCAACAACCCAAAACAGTGAAGCATGGGACCTTTAAGAAAATTTTCCATGAATCCAAGAACTGATAAAATCGGATTCAAACTCCTTTCATTTTGATACCGAATGGGGAGGCTAGTTCGGTAAGGTGTCAACTTACTGGGTCAACAGACATTAACAACGTCACCACCTCAGCCAACCAACGTTAACAAGACCAAAGTACAAAAATGTTTCTCTCTCCTTCCTAAAAGTTTCAACGGCCTAGAGATCAGATATAGTGATTGTGTGTGTGCATTTGTTCGTGTGAAAAAAGAGAGATGGTAATGATGTATATGCATTCCTGTCAAACCACAGGAGAGATACGATCAGCAGACCTGAAACCCGTATAAGCTTTTAACAAGAAAAACGTGGGTGCAAATCAACCAGTGGTTGAGGTGTCCATTTAAAAATTAAACATCCGGTTTTTCAAGAAAATAAATGAAGGAATTTAAAAAATGGCCACAGACTGTGTCTAAAAGATAGATGAAGCCACTGTGATGTCACCTACTTAAATAAATTGAATTGAATTAAATCATTATAACCTGTCAATCACAAAGTAGACATGGCTCAAAGCATACCCTGCATTATTATTTAATATATACTCAGTCGGACCATGTTTCACTAACTGTACACTATGCTGTATTTATGATACATGACGCTAGGAAAAACCTCATCAAGGAGTCGCCCCCTGCAGGCCCTTACAAATAATGCGTTTTTTCAACACTGACTTTTCACACTCGAGGCTACGTCCATCTTTTATAGACAGTCTATGGCAAGGACTCTCAGAAGTTACTCAGTAGGTCAGCTTACCTATGGAGCCAAACATTTCAGTCACCGTGTCAATGTGAATTGTAACAGAAACAAAAGTGAAAACATGAACTCACTGGATGGTGATGCATAGTGGCGTCTAAGGTGTTCAAATCAGCATGAAATATCTGTTTTGGGAAAAAGCACAAATTCACCTCAAAGTCTATTTTAATAACTGGTCAAGAGGTTTCAATGATCAACTGATCTTTACTAGAGCAGGGAGAAAGGTTTGACAGCCAAGGAAACCTAGCTACTGAACACAGGTTAGACGACCCTGGAGTGTGCATACGAAAAACAAGTACAAGCGGCTTCGGCAAAGTGGCAAAAAAAAAAAAATCATATGAAGACATTGATGAAATATCAGCGAAAGCAGCAACTATTACTGTTATTTTCAAGTGCGGATTTGCAATTAGTCTGCATCATCTACACTCGCCAACCAGTTCACCTGCTCTTTAATGTAAATATTTAATCAGCCAGTCACATGGCAGTAGCTAAGTGCATGGTGAAGACGAGCTGCTGAAGCCCAAGCTGAGCATTGGAACGAGGAAGAAAGGTGAATTTAGTGACTTTGAAATTGGCATGGTCAAAAAGCCACGATCTGCTGGGATTTTCCCACAAGACCATCTGTAGGGTTTGCAAACAATGGTCTGAAAAAGACAAAATACCCAGTGAATGGAAGTTTTCTGGGTGAAAATGTTTTGTTGATGTCAAAGGTAAGGGGAGAGTGGCCAAACTGCTTTTATCTGCTCAAATATCCACTTATTGCAACCAAAGGAGACAGAAGAGCATCTCTGAAAAGCAGCAGAAGACCACACCTACCACTCATGTCATTTAAGATGAGGAAATTCAGGCTCCAATTCACAGAGGTTCACTAAAATTGGACAATAGATGATGAATCTCGATTTTGACTACGACATTTGGATGGTAGGTTGAGAATTGTAGTGGTCCAGTGGTGCTGTAATGGTGTGGGGGATGTATTTACATCATGGGCCTTCAGTCAGCAAATCTTTCAGAGGAATGTTTCCAGGATCTTGAATCTGTGCCACGATAAATTGAAGTAGTTCTGAAGACAAAAGAGGGTCTAAGCCCGGATTTGCAAGGCGTAGCTAATGAAGTGGCTGGCAAGTGTAAATCTGAAAGCGGTAGTGCTATAGCATGGATTCAACACAATAACATGTCATATTCTGTGGGCAAGAGTCCAGTCTTGGTTTATATAAAGGTGGAAGTAAAGTCCTAAACATAGCTATTCCTTCTGTCTCGTCTTCTTTCCACATTGCTCTGTTTCTACCTCTTACTTTCTTTATTCCTGCTGTTTAAAGCTCTTGTTCTTCCAGTCTCTTCCTCTCACTCCATTAACTCTCATTCTTTGCCTTGGATCAATATCATGCCTCCATCTCATCCCCCTCAACAATTCCTCCTCTATCCAGGCCTTCTGTTTACTACCCAAATCGATACCTCCTCCTACTCCTCATCCTTTATTTTTCACTCTGATTTCTTCTTCATGCCACCTCCAGCTCTCCAGCCTCTTTCCTATTTTTAATCGCCTACAGTCTTCAGCCAGTTTTGGATCATTGTTTCATGTCATCTGCGTTATAAGACGCCCCTTCTGCAGTCATTCCCACAACTCACCGTCAGTGTTTTTCCTCCTTTCATCTTCTCCACTTTCTCCTCTATCAAACAAACATTTCTTCTCCATCTACTCGTCTCATTTTAAGATTTGTGAGGCCACCTTTCATTCCTTATTTGCTTTGATTGTGGATCTTTTCATCTATCACCACAAGAAAAAAAAATCAAACTTCATACTTGTTGCATATTTCGCTTTATCACAGCATAGCTGTAAAACTGATGACCAGGGAGCTAAATTTGAATGCAGCTGAATAACTTACAACAACTTGGCTCAAACTTCACTTTCAGCTGTGGTTACTAGATTGGAGTAGCTATAGGGGACATAACTGTAATCATCCCTTTCATGCATAATAGCTGAAATTTTCAATACAGCTGAAATATTATGATCTCAGATCTTAGCTATGTTTCATGACGTGTAAATCCCTCTGGTAACGAGCAGCAGTGGACAGCTGAAGTCAAACCACAAAAGTAACCAGTGCATTGCCATCCTGTGTGTAACTTAACGCCCTTTGGCCATGTTATAGATAGCCGTCCACTACAAAGTGCACACTGGAGGTCAGAAGGTCACTTTGTGGGAACTTGGGATTTTTTTCCCCACCAACTGATTTGTCTAGTTCAGTGATTACCAAAGTGTGGGCCCCCTGGTGGCCTGTGAAGGTTCTGCAGGCGGGCCACAGTAATAAGTTAGTACAGTTACGTAGTAATATAAGTTTATGTATTCAAACAAAAAGTGAACTGAAACTGGTAATCGTGTCTGTGTCCCCGTGGCAGGTTTTTCACACATTGCCCTTAACACTTTGCATATGACTGGGTAGCATTAGCAATTTATAGCTAACAGCCTTATAAGAACATGCATTACTTTCTCTTTCACTTACGATTGGGTGGGCCCTGTGGGATTTTCTGGTTTTTAAAGTGACTTTGGGAATAACTGAATTAGAGCATTTGCTGGAGGTTTCGGGTGCAATAAAGGTTTTAGCTGACTAGCAAATAAAAGAGGTAGAGCTGCACTCAGAATTAGCCTACTGTGCTAATGTACACATGCTAAGTAAAGTATTTTAGCTGGCTAGCATCTGATACACATGAAGATGATGGCTTGGGTTTAAAATAATCACCTGGAAGCTTAGAAAATAGAGCATTGTCAGAAAGTTTTTTTAGGGTACTGCTACTAATAATCTAAAACATTTTTTTAGACAGTAATATGTTCAAAGCTATCAATCAACGCTCTTCACTTTTTTCACCTTTCTAGTTCATATAATATGACTGTCTTCAGAAACAGTAAAATTCCCACTAACAAAGAGAAGTTGATCAAATCTCCAGAGAGTTGTCACCACAGAGCTCAAAATGCCGATAGTGCCACTGGTCTTCTAGGTTAAGCCGTTTAGACCACCAGAGTGTGCAGGATGGAGCACCACGTCAAAGCCATCACCATGAAAAAAAAAAAAAAAAAGCTGATTATGTGGTCTAGACATGCAGAGGTCTGCTCCATCCATCACAATACAAAACCTGCCAAAACGAGGCGTGGAGGAGAGGAGCAGGGAACAAGGTCACCTCAGTTCCTGCGGTTTAATTCTCCCTTTATGAGGCAAGCAGTCGATCACCTCTTAAATCTGACACAAGCTCATAGTACACATCCAATTTACCGACACTGCACTGATGAAGATGTATCAGTGTCCTGATTTTAACAAGTTGGAATAAAACTGTAAAGGTCATGACGCCTTTTCCTTCTTTTTGTGGCAAAGTTATGTGGCAAGGTGCAAACGGATGAAAAATGAAACAGGATGGTGCCGCAAGAAGGGACATTAACTTTCATAAAGTAGTCTGTTAATTGCTGATTGTAACTTTCAACAGACTAGCTGGATAATTGCCATATCATTACACTGAAAAAACAGAGAGTGAGAGTAAAAGTGAAAACTGAGTAAATACCTTTTTTTTTTTTTTTTTTTTAAAGCAGAACAAAGAGCAAAACACCTCCTGACCTACAATGTGAGCTTTGTAGTGGACACCCGAGTCACTGGTGACAAAGGACACCTTGTGAGTAATGGTAAGACACGGTTAGCATTGGACCTGGTATGACCACTGGTTGCTCTCATTGCTCAACTTCATACTAACAAAAGCTGCATCTGTGCATGAATGACAGAGAGACAGATGTAACAGTGAAGCCGCAGGGAGCAGGGGGAGTGAAGGTATGTGTGTTTAAATACCTGAGGTCAACCATCTGAAGCAACGGACAGCAGCAGAGGGGAGGCAGAGAGTGCAGGCAGGGTGAAGACGGATAGCAGCAAGAGTGCAAAGAAGGCTTACAAGATTGTAGTGAGACCTGCTGCGATGTGTGGGCTGCAGACAGTGGCACTGACAAAAAGACAGGAGGCTGAAGATGTTGGGACTGACCAGAAGGGACAGGATTAGAAATGAGTACAACAGAGGGACAGCTCAGGGTTAAAGACAAAGTTAGAGAGGTTGGTTTGGACAATGGGGTGATACAGAGGCCAGGTGAAAGGATAAGACGAGGCTGGATCACATGATGTTCCCTGAAACTAAAGCTGACATCTCATCCCAATTCGGATTATTTATATAGCTCCAAATCACAACAGTCACCTCAAGGGGCTTTATACTGTCAGGTAAAGACCCTACAGTAATACAGAGAAAAACCCAACAATCACCCCCTATGGGAAAGCACTTGGCAACAGCAGGAAGGAAAAACTCCCTTTTAACAGGAAGTTGAAGGCTCTGCCTCCAGTTCTACTTTTAAATACTCTAGGAACAACAAGCAAGCTCGCAGTCTGAAAGTGAAGTGCTCTACTGGGATGATACGGTGATGTGAGGTATTTAAGATCAGATGGAAGGATTTTAAATTAGATTCTGGATTTAACAGGGAGCCAATAAAGACAAGCCAGTATGGGAGAAATCTGCTCTCTCTTTCTAGTCCCCGTCAGGACTCTTGCTGCAGCATTTTGGATCAACTGGCTTTTCAGGGACTTTTAGGACATCCTGATAATAATGAATTGCTGTAGTCCAGCCTGGAAGTAATAAATGCATGAACTAGTTTTTCAGCGTCTCTCTGAGACAGGATATTTCTAATTTTAGAGATGTTGCGCAAATGGAAGAACGCAGTCTTACATATTTGTTTAATATGTGCGTTGAAGGACATGTCCTGGTCAAAAATGACTCCAAGGTTCCTCACAGCGTTACTGGAGGCCAAGGTAATGCCATCCAGAGTAAGAATCTGGTTAGATACCATATTTTTAGGCTTTCAGGGCCGAGTACAATAACCTCAGTTTTATCTGAATTTAGAAGCAGAAAATTAGAGGTCATCCAGGTCTTTATGTCTTTAAGACATTCCTGCAATTTAACTACTATCTGGCTTAATCTCTCAAACATCCATGCGTCCATCCAGTTATCAGGTTTCAGCTGTCCATCACGTGGTCCTCTCTTTACCAAACCCCAGGGTAAAACAACAAAAATGTCAAAGTAAAAGGAAGCAGCATAAGACATTTACATATATGTGGTTTCACCACAAAATCCAAGCAGAAACATTACTCAACAAAGCCCTTCGATCAGGTTGGCAAACTGACTGCACAAAGTGTCGAAACAACTGGTGAGGACAAGCTGCACGTGACGGATTTAGACAAGCAGAGCAACCGCTATTGCAAAACACACACACGTTCATGTGAAAGTGCGCCGTTTCAAGAGGACTTCTCTCCCCTCACCTATCTGTCATGCTAATGAAACTGAACTCCACCAACACCACCCAACCCCCTCATTTTCTTTTCTTTTTTAAAAAAAAAAATTCCACTACAGCACCAGCTCACCTTTGCCCCCCTCTTCCCTCCATCACCTCCATCACGTTGAGGCTCGCTGTTTACATAAAATGTGAAGTTAAAATAGCCTCGGTCTGCATGCGCGAGACGATAAATCCACACACATAAACACACGCTGATGGAAGCACATGGCCTGTGTGTTTTGACAGTCTTCCAACACGCTGACGCTGTATTTGTTTAACAAATTGACCTCCTAAATATAGACTACGTTTCCCAGAGGAGGCTCTAAAAATGGAGACGGGCCCTTATGTGTATGTGTGTGTGTGTGTCCCTGCTTTTATTATATCCATTTGAGTGCACGGCTTGCGGCTACGACAGAAATTCCTCTGGCTTTCAAGTAAAATCAATACCAGCGCCTGTGGTCTTTTGTCGGACACTTGGAAGTAAGAAAAGAGCCACTCCTCGCTCCTCGAGTGTGTGATTATGAAACCCAAACACAGTGCCGGATACACCCTTATTGACGCTACTGTTTTCTTTATCTCTCTCTGCTTAAGCTTGCTCAGGTGGTTTCTCGGCCCTGGTAGTGGAGGTGCAAAAAGCCAAGGATTACAGTATGCTTTAATACGTAGGCGGGTTCTGGCTCTATGCGTTTAGGCGGGTGGGCGGCTGCTGCACACAACAGCGATGATTTCGCCTTTTCACGGTGGCATCGTGCTATTGGAAACACGTTGTGTAACCAGAGAGGGAAGTGATGCTTGCTCTACGTAACATATGCAAAAACAGTCGATGCTGTGAGACAATTTCTTTTTACTGCATTCAAATGTAGCATGATCAAACTACTGTGCGTTTCTGAGGTCCTCCCTATCTGGGCTGAAAATCCCTTCGTTTGGCTTCGGCTGCCTCACGTGGACTTTTGAATGATGTGGGTGGAGTTTGATGCTGAGGCGCTTACATAAAGAACTGTTTTTCAGTAAAGGAACATGATACGAACATTTACTACTAGCTTTTTTGGGGGCAAGCAAAAATGACTCAAACTCACTTGCACATGTGCACTAAATCACACATGCAAGTCTCAGCTTAAAAAGTGAGGTCAGAATTCATTTGGACTTCAGAGTCTTTAGGAAAAGCACTGCCAGATTTGGCAAAAAACACATTTTGGGGCAACACAGCACTTTACCTCAGACTGCAGGCTTGTTTGTGGTCCCGAGGGTGTTTAAAAGTAGAATGGGAGACAGCACCGTCATCTTTCAGGCCTCACTACTCTGGAACCAGCTCCCAGTTTGGATTCAGCCAACGAACACCATCTCTACTTTTAAGTTTAGACTTATCCGGTGACCCTGAACTCTCTCCGTTATGCTGAAATAGGTCTCTGCGGACTTCCCATGCTGCACTGTTTCTTCTTCGTTCATATTTTGACACCACTACTGCTATCTTCTCTTTCCCCTCACCCCACCAGTCAGGGCAGATAGCCCTGAGCCTGGCTCGGCCGGAGGTTTCTTCCCGTTAAAAGGGAGTTTTTCTTTCCCACCGTTGCCAAATGCTTGCTCACAGGCGGTCGTGTGATTGGTGGGATTTCTTTCTGATATTCTTGGGTCTTTACTTTGCAATTTAAAGTGCTTTGAGGTGACTGTTAACCTGATTTGGTGCTATATAAATACAAATGAGCTGAAGTGAAAATTTAATTGCACTCTGGCTCCAGTTGCCTAGGTGACTCTCACTCTACTGTATTTAGTGCCAATGATCAGTAAAAGTAAAAAATCAGCAGAAGAAGCAAACTACACTAGCACTGTCATACAAAAAGCCATAAAATATGCTTTAAAAGGCCTCCATTTTTACTTGTATATGGCAAATGGTATATGGACTGGTTCTTCTATAGCGCTTTTCTACTCTTTTCCTACTCTGCTGGAGGACTCAAAGCAGTTTTTCATGCCTCATTTATTCTGTTACACAAATTCATGCAAGCACTTTATTCTACACCCAATTGCTTTCTATCTAACCTTCACACACATTCATACTCCAATGAACACACCAGAGAGTAACTTGGGGTTCAGTGTGAATATACTGCAAGCTAGGAATCTTAGCATTTCAGACTAAAACAGCCAGGTGAACAAAGGTGAGTGAAGAAGAAACCCTCAGTGCATCATGGGAAGCCCCTAGCAGTCTAGCATAACTAAGGGAGGATTCAGGGTCACCTGATCCAGCCCCATCATTTACATGATATATGATATGATATGCCACAATCCTAACATTGGATGAGTTCTTTATCATAACTTAAGCATTTTGTAATTTTGTTGTATTCTTAATGTCTGTTGTCCATGTTTGTTTTGAAAATGTGCATATTAGAATGTTCAATTTAATTTTTAGTTCAGTTCTATTAATATAGTATCAAATCACAGCAACAGTTGCCTGAAGGTGCTTTATATCATAATGTAAAGACCCTACAACAATACAGAGAAAAACCCAACAATCAGATGACCCCCTATGATCAGACACTTTGGCGACAGTGGGAAAGAAAAACTCCCTTTTAACAAGAAGAAACCTCAGGGAGGGGGCGACCATCTGTTGCAACAGGTTGGGGGTGAGAGGAAGGAGCCAGAACAAAGACACGATACATGACTCATTTACTGCAGATCGAATCTGTATACAGGTACAAGTAAGAAAACGGAAGCAAAGGAGAAAGGGTCAAGGTGGTCAAAGTCCAGAGCACAGTATTTACTTTTGTTCCTCCAGCACCAGAAACATCTCACCAGTAAGCTGACTCAACATTCTCACGTGGTTTGTAGTGACACATTTTGGTCTCCCTGTAATTTTCTCAGTATGAAAAGAAACCAAGTGAAGGGAAAAATGTCAGAGTTTGTCTGAAAGCAGCCTATATTTGACTCATCTTATGAATTTTTAGCTGTATGAACAGTCGTTTGACCAAAGTTACACAACAAACTTATCAACTAGCTTGACACCTTAAAGAAGACATCTACAGCCTTTGTCGTCCTCTGAACTTTAACTTTGTTAAAGGCAGATTCAAACAACCTTTCCTTCTTATTTAATGTTTTTTTGTTGTTATCAGATGTTTTTACACTTAGACATGTTACTCATGTTCATTTCAACACAGCGGTCTGGTGAGACGTCTTGCTTTAACATCGCCCTGCAAGAAAGCTTAAAATAGCAACACAAACATTCAAGTCTGAGACGTTTATCGTGTCGAAAATATATTGCGTAGCGAAAGTTTTGGAAAATCAAGCCACGCTGGCTAAACGTTGGTGTGACACAAGAAGAAGAAGAGCTGTGCTCGACCCTATTAGAAGAAAGGAAGAAAACAAAAGTCAAAGAAAAGACTTTCCTTTCTTTGATACATGCACTGAACTTTGCTTCTTTGCGGTAAAAACAAGGTCTCTTCCCCTCTCTCGCCTGCACGACAGGTGGGGGTGGGAGCGCGCGTGGGCGTTCGTGCGACGCTGCGCTTAAAGTGTGTATCCCTGCGTGTTCGTGTGACGAGCGCCAGATTGCGGCGCAGCATGGCTGTACGCTCGGACTGACAGACCTCTGCAAAAATGAAAATAAGGACGCCTGCAAAAGGGATTAAAAAAAGCATTTTTTAAAAGCAAGAAAGTGAATAAAAAGAAAAGAAGAGTCAGGAAGAGCAAATGAAAGAAGAAAGAAAAACAAAGAACGGAAATGAAAGGAGAGAAAAAAAAAGTAACAACAGGCAAAAAAAGGAACACAACAAAGAAAAAGGCCAAAAAACAGAAGCAGAAAAAAAAGAAAAAGAAATAAAAGAAAAACAGGAACTTGATGAATAAACAAAGAGAGACAGAACGGTCGGGGATTTACCAAATACAGTAAAGAGCCTGATTCTAGAATAAGCTCGGTTTCTCAAACATAGACACAGGATGACAAAAATAGACTTTCAGCAAAGAGTTCGCTGAGTGGTTAGTGGTGGTGCAGAAAGCATGACAAACGTGTGTGTGTGTGTGTGTGTGTGTGTGTGTGTGTGTGTGTGTGTGTGTGTGTGTGTGTGTGGCTTTTCACAGAAGCAGGAGCCCCAGCGCTCCATCTGTGTCTCAGATTCCTGCTTCTATTCGTCAGACTGAAGGGAATCCTGCGCTTCAGCCACAACAACACGCTGCTGATCTTATCATGTGCACACGTTTACTCATTCATCTGCAGACATGTTGCACAGACATGCATGAAATACAAAAAAAGTGCTACTGTAAGTCGTAACCGGTTACGTCTTTAGTCTCAGATGTTGCTTTGTTTACTGTGAACAAGATAATGCCATTTTTTAAATGTGTTTCAGGCCTTATAGTCTCAGCCTGCAGGCTAACTAAAGGTTATTGTTGAGGTAGAATTCCTGTTAAAAGGAAGTTTTTCCTTCCCGCTGTCGCCAAGTGCTTGCTCATAGAGGGTGGATTGATTTTGGGGGTTTTCTCTGTATTATTGTAGGGTCTTTACGTTATGGTATAAAGCACCTTCAGGCAACTGTTGCTGTGCTATAAATAAAATTGAATTTAATTGAATATTCACAAACTTGGGGTCATTGCCAGGTGGTGACAACACCCTCGTCAGCTTTTAACAGCCGAGGGGTAAAAACGTGAACCAACAAATGCCTTACTTTATTGTGAAAGGACCCACACGTGTTCATGGGAAACGTGGTTTTAAATCTGAGCAGTAACAAATCCACTGCCCAGTTTATTTAATTTAAGGGACAGTGATAAACTCCCTCCTAAAACCATGACACAGTGGCGTTAATGCACCCTTCCCATATTGTTTGTTCTGCTGCTATTTATATACACGGTATGAGGATGTGGGGTAAATCATGCTGACATTTACATGTATGCGCATTCATTTGCATACGCATTTCCACGGCAGACATATTCAGGAAGCCACACGCAGGCTGGATTCCCAGGCCGCAATCTTTCTGTGCCTTCACCTGCAGATTTACAACACTGAGGTGTGTGTGGTGCATGCACATGCAGGGGTTATGTGGGACACTGCTTTGTTTCGGTGTTAAAGATGAAATTCCAGGAGACGGTCCTGCCTGACAATCTATTTTTAGCCTTACACACACACACACAAACACAGACCTACTTTAAATACAAAAGGAGTCTGGAGTAAGCAGACACACACCATAACACCCAGTAAACACACCTATTCACACACCCATTCCTCAGCACTTCCTCTATTCTCCTTTCCATCACCCCTTCTCGCTCTTCTTTTACTCTCTTTATTTGTCCTCTCCATTGTTAGCGATATTTAATCAGGTCTTTGTGTTTTAAAAGCTCCCATGACCCTGATGTGTTTTTTATTTCCTGGTACAACTGTGTCTTGAGTACATGTATGTCCTCACGTACATGAGGCCAAATCGCATTAGCTACACTCAAAATCTTGAGACGAGTCAAGAGAAAAAGGAAAAGATGGAGAGAAACTTGGGGTATATTTGTCTTTCTGATAACTTGCCAATACCGCTAACTCTAATATGATTCAGTGTCTGGCTCAGCCTCAAGCTTGATGACTAAGGGAAGACACTGAGATCCAAAAAGGCCGAGTCAGAGAACAAGACAGAGATGGAAATGGAGTGAAATTGGCGACTTCAGGCTGGGTAAGCGCTCCTTCCTAATATGATTATACCTCGTCTTGTCCTCATCTTTTTGTGCCAGTGATGTCCTTGGGAGGAAGTTTCATTCCAAACCTGGAAAGGCTCTGCGGCCTACTAAGCTAAGTGTCAGGTCAAAAATAAAAACTAACACTGCCTGCTAAGGTTAAAAGGACACTTAAATAAAAAGAAAATCACATATATGTAGGCATCAGCAATTAGAGTAAATGCAACAGGGTCAATCAATGAAATGAAGCTTTTAAAAGCCAGACTAAAGCGAGGTTTGTGTGATAAAATCTGCCAGCGTCATCGGCTTGAGTCGCAAAGGGGGGCTGGATCCACGCAGCAGTGTTCCATCTCCACTAATTGAGATGCTGTTGATTTGCTGGATGTCCTTAAATTAAATTAAGGTGTGCCGGACAGACGCCAGCTGGAAGTTGGGAAGCCTATGTAAACAAAAAACTTCAAAGTCTTCATGAGGGGAGCGTGACTCATCAGTAATGACAAAATAAAAGCTTTATTTTTGATTTACTTTAAGTCACTTATTAAGCAAGAACATCTCGTTTGTTTTTGGTTTTTAACTGTGGTTTGAGGACAAAAAAAAAAAAACACAATTAGATCCTGAGATATCCGGTCGTTCAGTGATGACATGACGGATCCTACTTCCGGGCCTAAAGTAGTCTGCGTTTAATATGGCTTTTGTGTTGTTAACATGTTTAATGTTTTGTATTTTCTTCTATTTAATCTCAAAAAGCTCCTAAAACAGTCAGTGATCACTGTTGACCTCCCTCGGCTTTTATTACCGCTAATCATTTATTTAAGCTCAGTTTTTAAAACCTTAGGATGTAACTACAGCCCAGCCCATGCAGCAGTATATGAATGACTAACCTCGTATTGTGGATGGATTATCTCAGTTGTTCTCCTGGCTGAAGTTTGGTCCTTTTACAGCATCCTGCCATGCGATTACATTTGTTCCTGACCACCGAGAACACTCACGTTAACTTTTATCGAGTGGAAAAAAAGTTAGCTTGTTTATATTATGCTAACATAGCTGTGTCGCTAGCGGTCACGTAGCACATCATTATATACCAGCTAGCCCAACTTCAGTAACCCTACAAACGTCACTGCTGTTTAGTTTTCTGTCTTCATTTATGCTGGAAGTGATAACAGAGCTGTACGTTTTAATTTGTTTCCAAAACCCCGCAGTCAGGACATGCTATATTGTATTTAGATAGAAGCTAGCGAGCTAACTCCCTGCTAACTTCTAACTCCGTTAAATGTCATAAATTACGTTTTCATGGATGCCTTGATGCCAAACTCAATTGTTACACCTGGTAGAGGAGAACGCTGATCATTTTATTAAAGATGAAAGACTTTAGACAGTTTTTCAACTCTCAGTAATGCCATAGTGATCGTTTGATATATGGACCTGCAGCAGAGTTTAGGCCCAGACACGGCTAGTGACGTCAGACTGAACGACCGGATTGGCCCTGACAGCTTATTTGGTCATAACACACACATTTTCCCCTCATAGTCAGCAGCAGGGGCCCGACCACCAAAAAAGACCCTAACTGTCTATGTCTATGAGTGTAAACCCAAATACTTGATTATGAACACAGGTCTTTGCATAGAAAGTACCAACGCACTGGCCGCCTTCCTTCAGCCGTGTCCTGCAAGCCTCCAACTGGAAAAATTGGAGTTTACCTTATATGAGGAGAAAGTCAGTGGGATGAATATTCTAGCCTGTGTGCGCTCAACGTAAATAGAGAAAAGGAGGCAAGCTCCTTTGAGAGACCGACTGGGTTTTATTTATACCCTCTCGATTTCACCCAGCGCTGAACCCTTGTAAAGGTCTTGGGTCTTTTCCTGCATGTGTTAACTCATGCAGTCAAATTAGCAAGAGTGAAAATAATATTTGTATTCAAAATAACATGCTTAAGAGAGGCATGTGTGAAAAGCTGCTCAGTGTTTGCACAGGAATTGCTTGGGCCAACTCCTTATTTAGTGCTCACATTAAGAAACTACAAACTGCAAAGCAGTTAGGGTTGTGCAAGCAGACACAATGAAAAATACCATCATTATTTGCAAGAAAATGCTGAAATTCACCTTGTGTTGCCAAAAGCATTTCAAGACTTCATGCCTTCCCTTTGGTTTTGTAATCCATTGTGACCATGAAATAGCAGTTTAGCACAGTTTACCAACGTTTTTAGGAGATTACAACTATATGGTGGACATTTCGGCTTCAGTCGCACAGCGTGGAAGCTTTTTTCTGCCAGTGAAAAACAAATAAAAGAAGTGCCATCCATAAGTCACTAGTGACCAGAGGTTTTCAGGGGATCACCGACTGGTCTCTAGGACTGTTTGACTTGTTTGGCCCAGCCTTACAGCAGCACCTTTGGGGTTGTCTTTACATTCACTGTCACCCAAAGACTTACGCTATCACCTGTTAGCTTTACGTTTACAGCATTCTGGCCACCGTGGGGTAACTATCCTTAAAGCTTAAAACCTCACTTTTGATTGTTATTTACTATTTTTCAAAGGTTTAAACCGACTTTTTAATCCCGTAAAGTTGGGTATTTTAACAAGGAAGTCTTTGGAGACTGACTTGATTCTGGAGTCAGCCTTAAGTATAGTTCAAACATTTAAAAAACGTACGCTGCTTGCTAGCTTGAATTTTGCTGGCACATCACTATGACACTTGGGATGTTTTTTCTTTTTACTTTAATTAACCATGAAGTGATACTCTTCATGCCTTCAATGCCACACGTGAATTTGAACCCACGACGCTCTCTCCGTATGAAATCAGCGGTAACCACTGAGCTACCGTGCTGCACAAACGCTACCACAGGCGCAGCTCAGTCCCAGCGACTTGAAACCGAAAGCACAAATGAACGCTCCAGCAGGAAGCTCGCTCGGGTTTACTGCTCGTAAACAATCTTTTTACCATTGAACTGGTATTTTTTTTAGCCAAAACACAACTTATAAGGCTAACCCTCAACTTTGTGTTATGACTGTCATCATTATCAGCAGTATAGCTTACATGCAGTGCATTTCTATCATAACCGTGCAAAAATTCTCACACATGCTTTTGTTTACTTGTCTAACTCATATCACTTTTAAACCAATTTCTCTACTTTAGTCCATGTGAGTCACTCATATGGACTAAAGTACTGCAGCGATGTATAAACTGAGGAGTGAGAGCCAAGGTGAGAAGCAAGAAAAGACAAAAAGAAGATGAGGGGAATTTACGAGCAACAACCAAAGCAGAAATAGAAAATAAATGAATTTCATCGTCTTTTTCCTCCATTCCGTAAACAATTTAAAACAGAAGCATCCAATCATATCAATCAATTTATCGATCTACTACATCTATGTCAGTCTATCATGTTGCGCCTGTGTCTCACTTTGTACCTTTCTTTCATAATGAAAACAGTCTTCCTCTGTTACGAACATCACACACACACACACACACGCACACACACAGCTGTGTAAAAATAAGATGTGCTGTTTTTAGAAGGGAAGCCACATCCTTCCAGTACAGTCACACTGACTGCCAGTGTACTCTACTTCTACGTCGCTCTCGTTCTCGATTTTACTCATCGTTTCCAGGAAGATGCGCTAATATCTAAGGACAGTTTTTTTGTTCTCTGTTTTTTTGCAATCGAAGCCCCTCTGTGAACTACAGGTTTTGACTCATTTAATCTCTAATATTCTGATCTCTTTCCCTGCCGTTATCACTATAATTTGCTGTACATCTGCAGCGCACAAAATCTGATGTGGTGTAGCAGGATGTCGATTTAGGTTGTAATGCAAGGTCGCGGTGTGAGCCAGATAATCAAAGTATTTGCATGCCACGTATAAGCTCAAAGTCCTCATTTGGCCACACTTTCTTCTCTTCAGCCCTGAATCTGGATTTTAATTAGGCTTTATAAAATGCACTCAATACACTCAAGATCAACCTCGCAGACTTGTTATTACTGTCACAGTGGAACCCCGACTTACGAAATTAATTCGTTCCCAAGGGTCTTTCGTAAGTCGAAGCACCCATCGCGCCTTTTGAGTGAACGATAGGCTATAGGCTAATTGCTAACTGCAACAACAATACGTCGTTCAAGTGGAACAGCGAAGCACAAGTACGAAAGCAAAGGGGTTGTCACATGATTCGGAGGGCATTGTGGGCTCAGCCAATCAGAGCCAGCGGATTTCGTTACGCGGGCATTTTGCCATAACACGGGCAGAAATACTGCAGTTAAGTGCCTTCGTAACTTGAATTTTTTGTTAAATGGGGTATTCATAAGTCGAGGTTCCACTGTACATTTAAGTAATTCTACTCTTTCAAAATGAATATTCATAGTACACAAATAGTAATTACAGCTAAAAGACTAAACTGGCCACGCATGCTTACATGTTATCAGTAACATCTCAAGTTTCTGAGTAATTCAGATCCATAGGATTACACATATTACTGTCACCGTCTAAATAATCCACAGGGGGAGCCCTCTTGCGCAACACATTGCAGGAAGTGAACCACACACCTACACAGGTTTGTGACACACTAAAAGGTGTCTTCTTACATCAAACGACTTCTCTTCAGCCCTCACACACTGAGAAACTATGAATCTCCCGAGAGGGATTCGCTGAATAAAACAGCAAGTCGTACGCATCGACAAAGATGACAAAAGCAGTGCAACCAACAAACAACAAACAAGACGGTAGAAGGCGAGCTGCCACACAGCAGGTGCATTTTGTGATTTACGTCAGTTTTTGCTCCAAAAAGGCCATCCCACACAATCACTAATGACATCACCCGTACCTCAGCAGTCACAGAAAGTATACTCATGGCTTCATGGATACATCGCCAACCGTTGCTTTGGCATGCTCTGGACAGAGCCTGACAAATAAATACATGTAACGTATACGTGTATTTTTAAAAAACATAACTGTATTCGTGTGAACCTATATGTACACACACTATTGGTAAAAAATACCTGTATATGTGTTTTTTATTTTTAAAATTGCATATACGATACTCTTCCTAATCTTTATAAAATAATACGCATACGTTATTTATAAAAATACGTATACGGGTGTTTATAAAAATGTATGTACAGGGCCTCACCTTACTGTCTCAAAAAAACAAACTAAATGGATAATAGTTGGTGATTCCTGGTTTGTTTTCTTACAGCTTTTGGGATGCCTTTTGTCTATGGACAAAGACCTCAGTGACACATGCTGTCTGCAGCTGCTTCTTGCTACTTCACAAAGTGTAACCTTAAGGTATTGCCTATAATTAGGTGTCATCTGACTGCACCAATAGAGAAAGGTATTTTAAACACAGCTGTTTCAACTGTCCACCTTCAAAGATGGAGCAAAAGGGCAAATATGGAAGGAGAAAGCAACACAACACTCACTACAAACGTTCACACAAAACACAACTATCACTGCCGCCATCGTTAAAACATACCGAACTACTTCATAGAGAAGGGTTAATAACTACCTGGTTTGTAGCTACTGAACTTTCAGAATAAGAGCGGACTAACTGTCCACCAGTATGCTGAAGAGGCCTGTTCTTTCAAGACAGATGAGGAAATAATGATATAAAGCACTAAAAACGAGTTGCATACCCAGGGTGCTTAGTGTACTAGGCTCTATGACGGATTTTGCATTAAAAACCATGACAGTGTAATATTTTTTAAACCTAAAAAAAAGCAGTTTTATGAGCATGCATTTAGTTTGTGCAGCTGACAGGCTGTCAGAGGAGGACAAATTAATGATCACGACACTGTAATAATGAAAGATGTACTGCAACACAGCAGGTAAGCAGCAGCATTAGTAAGAATAATAATTGTAATTACTGTAATTGTAGGAAATGCACTAGTGAATATGATGAATAGAGCTGGCTCTCCCTTTCTCTTTGTCACTCACACACACACACACACACACACACTTTATTTCAAGTGTCATTAACAGATGTGTTTTTGTGCTGCTGACTCAGTCTCTTTCTCTTCATGTGGTACTTAAAGTCAAGGCTGATAACAGTGCATGGGCTCACAGGCAATTCAACACATGCATGTACACACACACACACACACAAAGTATTGCAATGCAAGGTGGAGTCAAAAAGAATAAATGGAATCACTAAATATATGTGATCTCTCAGGACAGCAGTATTGCAAAAGCACTATATGTGTGTGTGTGTGTGTGTGTGTGTGTGTGTGTGTGTGTGTGTGTGTGTGTGAACGATGTGGTGGCTGTCTCTTACTTCCTGTTAAAGGGGTTTTAAGAGAGAGAGCGAGGCTGACAAAAACCCAGAGAGAGAGTGAGTCTATTTTTGGCCCCTGCGAGACAAAATAGAAAAAAAAGATGAAGAGATAGCAGCAGGGTTAAATAAAACCGAGAGGCGCGCTGAGGCGTGAAAGCAAAACAGGAAAAATGAAACACAAAAGTTAAGCAAACAGAAAGAGGGAAACGGGGAAATAAGATAGAGAGAGAAGTGTAAAACTGCCCTAATGCACACTGTCTGCTTTTAAAGGCCAACACCCTGATAGGACGAGGTGTATGCATCAGAGGAAGTGCTTTGGCCTCCACGTCCTCTTAACAGAAACAGCCTGCACTCACTGAACAGCACGATCTGGCATCTAACTAGTGGCACAATTTTTTTTTAATGTATTGTTTTGTTTTTTTCTTTCTGCAATCAACTTTCCCACACTTGCACAAAGCCCATATACAATATACGAGACCTGAGACATGAAGCTACATCTTTACTTCTCTTTTAAGCCGTTAGCTTTCCAGTTAGCTTTCCAGGCTAACGCATCACTTTTTTCTACTCTACGGGGTATTGTGGTATAAAAAAACTGAAATTAAGCAACAACTGAAAATAACTAAACCACAATAAAAAAAAACAAAAAAACAAAAAAACCCAACAACAATCCCACAATGCAATCAGCTAATAAAGCTCCAATTTTCTAACTTTCAGGCCTTTTCTCATTCAAGGCTGCAGCAGTCTGCCGGGTTTCCGACGAAATTAAACACCAAATTTAAAGCAAATTCACTGAATAATAGCTACGGAAGCTGCAAATTACTGTGCACTTCCATCTCTTACTGTTACATTAATATTAGGATCTGGGTATAAAGTGCTGCTGCTGGTGCAGAAGAAGAAGCGGTTACAGAAACGATAACATGGAAAACAGGATGGAAAGCTGATTTCTGATTTATTCATGTGTTAATTTAAATAATGTTACAGTTAGCACACTGCTTCATACTGCTTGGAAAATCTATCAGCGAAGGAAAATATAGGCGAGCACAAACGGCAGCGGGTATCTAAGCCTTAAGTTTCACAGGCATCTTCATTTATTTGTCAGTTCTCTTCCATTGCACCAACTTCCCCTTTCAGCCAAGCATTAATAGGGTTTCTGCAATATTTGGACGTTGTCCCAATTTACTTTTTCATGCACTAAAACGCAAGTGTACCACCCTGCAACCTCACTTTAGAGTTGCACAGCCTTCAGTCTTTTGTATACAAAATACAAAAGTCTTTCATGTAAAATATAAGTGAAAGCAGAAAGCAATTATTTGCAATGAACACCAATCGCCAGGTCACTTTTTTCATGTCATGTTACTTACCAAATTTGTAAGTGACATGTTTTAGTGAGATGTATAATTCTAATCAGAAGCGTGTATTCTGTCCAGTGAAAGGGAGGATGTGTCAGCATAGCAAGGCAGCTTAAAAAGACCTGGTAAGCATTACATTTTCTAACCAATCTAACCATGTGATTTCTATATATGAAACCTAACCAAGCAACACATTTAAAATGACACAAATCTGTGACGTGTATGACTTGAACCTCATCCTGAAGCATGAGCAGTGAGATCACTCGATGTATGAATGACACCTCCAAACTCCAAACGCAGACGTTTTTTGCCTTTTGAAACTACAAAATATTGGGTTTTTAGCTCGATGGTTGAGCAGGTGACCCGTGTCACAAGGCTGAATGCAACGGCCTTGCTTTGCTGCCTCATGCACCTCGATTTCTTCGCGGCACTATGCAAAAAATACTGCCAGCCGCCACTGCTACCACTCAGCCTTCTGGTAGATACACCTATCGTATCAGTTTCAGTCGCCTTGTTCTCAGGTTATTGTTATCAAGATTTTCAGAAAACTTGACCGAGATTCAAACTCATCTGAGATCTTTAGTAGATAAAACACACCTATGGAAGTGTATCAGAATTGTACGCTGCCTAGTGCTTGAGTTCGCAAACTTGGGTGTCTATGCTGTCGGCCCGAGCGGCAGGGTGACAACAATACCTAATCGGCTTTTTACGGCAAAGCGATAAAATGGAAAAACAAAAACCCGAAACAAAAAAAACTACTTCTGTTCATACACATGAACACAAATCAATACTTATGCAAGCAGAGTCAGGAAAAGTTGTGCTCAAGGACATGAAAATAAAGACCGTGCCTATCCCATGAACTACCGTAAGACTTGCTTTTATTGACTTTGCACATATTCCAACAGCGCGTCATCGTAGTGAGAGTCCAGGTGCGAGGCTGGCCCTGCTGCTGTCCACAGCTGTCAACTGCTAAAACCAGCTGACAAGTGACACCACGCAATACTGGGCAGCTGAAATCCTCCATCGAGCAAAAATAGCAAAGCACTTGTGAAGTTGAACAACTGGTCTCGGCAGTCCTTAAATGCAAAAAAGTGCTGTGATGCTACAACACAACGCTCCTTTTTCAGCTTTAAAAACGAGGAAATGACAAATGACACTTCTCAGCTGCAACAGCTCATATGCTGTTTTATAGCATTCGAATGATTTGCAAATCATTTCATGTTTATTTACACTTTTTTGTGAATGTAGTTGTAAAATGTTGAAAACGCTGCACGTAGCGCCTTTACCTGCAGGTGCTACGAGGGGAAAAAAACAGACACATTTGCAGATGTTATCAGAAACCTGTGAGGAAAGTCAACTCAAACTGCGCAGCTTCAGCGAACGGAACCAGTTGAGGGTATATTATCCATCTCCTGCTGGCAGAGAGAGATATCGCTTCAGAGGCACGAGACAAACACGCCGAAACTCGTGCTTTGTGCTGTCAGTCTCCGGTAACGAGCAGAGCAACACAAGCGGTAAATGCGCATGGACGCAACACCTTTCACTGATTGATAACGCACCGTTAGCACATTAGCACACAACTGCACACCTGCCGAGACTGAAACGCCCGTCAGTGATAGCACAAACACACACGCACACACTTCTGCTAATGACCGAGAGCACACATGAGCACACACACAAGATATTGTTCTCTCCTCATCATTAGCACATTTCCATGAGTGAGCGTCAACATGGTAGACACAGCTGCTGCAGTTAACTCATCAACTTTGTCTCACAGCACACACACTTTCTTTAATGGCCTGCTGCCTGCGGAAGACTGATGACGGTTCAGGCTTGGTAGATGCATAGGAAAGGGAATGATAGAGCAAAATGGAGACGAGGGGAGGGGAAATGAAATCAAGAGAAAGGAAAGAGTGAGGAGAGAGATCAATACGGGGATGCCGGGACGAGGAAATGCACCTGAAGTCAACCTGGTTTGACTGATCTAAATCTTTTTTGATGTTTGTGCTCAGCTCGGATTGTTGTGAGAGAAATGCTGCAGCTTTTGAGGTGAGGGTGGGAAGTGAGCATTTGACAGACACATTAAGCTCAAACAATGATGTTAAAACGTGAAGAAAACAAAAAAATGAAAGACACGAAAACCTGCAGTGAAACATGAGAGATGTGAGGAGGAAACCTCTGTGCACAGCACGTTCTGCAGGAGTGAAGCCAAAGATGGCAACCACAATAAACATGTAATCATGAAGAAAATAACCACAAGTAGTGCTATATCAAGACTATAAAAATAGAATCAAAGCTCAACAGTGGGGGTTTTTCTAATGCGCGCTTTACTCAGGCGCAATAGATTGATAGATATAGATTTCTGCTGAATCAAAACAATCTCAACTGCTTTCACATTGCTTCAGCCACACTACATAATCTACATTCAAAGGACTCTTTAGACCTTTAAAGCTCTGAGAGAAGAAGAAAATTAGCTTTACCTGTCAAATTAGCTCAACAAAAGAAGGAATAAGGGCTCTCAAAAGCCTGCCATTGTTTCTACCCAAAAGCCCCAAACTTTTCTAGACATTAACGCCTCTGCATCGCCTAGAATGAAAATGTCACACACTCAGGTCAGACATTAAAAGCCGTTTACCCTCCCAGTTCTGAATGCAACCATCCGAGAATGCACGGCTTGCAAACTTACTACAGTATGTAATTGTTCCATTCACTCAGCATTTGCTAACTCTGTAGAATTCCCAGCTAGTCACATTGTGATACTGTTACGGACCAATCCCAAAAAGTTGATTCTGTTCATCTGGACGTAGCGTTTTCAGTGGGAGAAACGTTTCGTCACTCATTCAAGTGACTTCTTCATTCTCTTCATTGCTGACTGCAGGTTTCCCCAATCTTATAAACAGTACATTTGCATAGTGACTGAAACCAGCCCACTGAAGGAACAATGGGCTGTGAGAGCAGTTTCTTGACCACTAATATGCAAACTGTTGTGACCATTGATCAACAACCACTGTTCAAAGTCCAGGCCATTTACCATAGAGAGGCCTCCCAGCCCATTGTTCATTAAGTGGGTAGGTTCAGTTATTGTGAAAATGTACAATAAGTCTGGGGAAACCTGCAGTCAGCTGAGACTGAAGAAGTCACTTGGATGAGTGACGAAACGTTTCTCCCACTGAAAACGCTACGTCCAGATGAACAGAATCAATTTTTGGGATCTACTTACCTGGATGATTGAGCATGCATTAAGACCTTACAGACCAATATAACCAAACATCAGTGATGTTACTCATCCAGTTTGCGGTTCATCTAAATCCAAGGGATTCTTCCTTTAAAACCTTTAGCACAGTTTGGGTTAAGACCTTTCCCATGATCAGCTTGTTTAAGTTTGAGTTAATTCAGTAGGAGGAGTAGCAATTCTTGTGACCAATGGACATGTTGCCACAATGCTAGCTAATCAAAATGAATGTGGCTTACTTACTATGTTACTATATTACTAGGCATGTTTGGTTAAGTCGCAGAAAATGTCTACGGTACAATGGATAGTAAAAAAAACAGGAACTTTTCTGACATTTAACTCTTTATCTATTGTCAGGCAGTGTCTATTTAGTTACTTTAGTGTTGTATGAATGGATGTGAGGGAAGTCTTTATCAGCAGGAGAAACTGTAAAACTTGTGAAAACACAGGTAAAAGTCCAAAATGCATGCCCTCCTTCCCATTTTCCAAAGCTGTCAATTGGGACAGGAGTCTACTGGAGTCTCTTCCTGGGCCGATTGTGGTCTCTGGTCCTTATGATTGACACCCCTGTTACACTGACTCAACCAAATTCTGTTTGTAGGGTTGTTTGATGAATCCAGACTAGACCCAATCCATCCAGCCTGGACCAAGCACGGAATTTACAAGTGTACTACACACAGACCTGACATGAGCTGACTCGGATTCCTCTGCAGTATTTTAATATTTTTCAAAGGCATCTTTCACCAGTTCAATCACAAATGATACAAAAAAAGTCACATTACAATGACCGGTAATTCTCAGCTACAAAACACGAACACGTATGTTGTATATTCTGGACTGCCAGATAGCCACTACTCTGAACGTGAGCAGGACCTGAACTTAAACGATTGAAAAGAAGCTTGAAAAACTATGAGGGGTTTCACAAAACAGATGAAGGACGAGCGGATGAAAAGAAAGGAAGGAATAGCGGGATGATGAAGGACAGGTCGGAGAAGAGAAAGAGGGGAGCATTTAGAGATCAATGTAGGATAAATGAAGAGCAATGAAAGACTCAATGAATGACCGCAAAAGACATGCGGTGAAAAGAGGACATAAATAAAAGATCGGAAGTAAAGGCAGCAATAAGAAGGAAGTTACGTTCTTATAACGGGGGGAGGGGGGGGCTTCAAGGCTGTTTCCCTCAGTAGATTTCACTCATTTCTGTAGTATGTGATCTTATTTTAGCTAAGTTCACAAAACTAATCATTTGAATGTTCTTCATCATGATAAATCAGAAATATCACACCTCATAGAGTTTCGCTACAACAATATGATTTGTGAACTTTCCTGTTATTCAAAAATGACTTAACAAGTCTTGCTTTTCCTCCTGAACCCACAAACAAAGCTTGTTTCTTCACACCTCTTTAAATGATTTCCGGCTTTCTTTAAATGCAGCCCAGAGTTTTCTGGCACTTTCTTCTTTCTTTGACTGTAAAGAGTCCCCCTGTCGAACGGCCTGGCGTTTCGGGGAAACATGAGGTCAAATCAATAGAAACTGAGTTTGACGGCTCCAATTAACCAACACCGGTGAAGTCGAAGAGACAGAATGACTCCGAATTAGGCCCTGAGACTGTGTGCGTGTGTGTTCATGCATGTATGATAAACAGCTTATGTAGAGTAATTTCATCAGAGCAGATCAATAATACACATTGGTGCCCTTTGTGGATCCTGGGAGTTAGCCACTTTATCATACATTACCTATAAATTACAGGGAGTAATATTTTAAAGTGCTCTGCTGAACGCTGCAACTGCAAATCATGAAAGAAGCTTTTAAGGGGAAAAAAATGTTTATTCACTGTTCAAACTACTTTTAAAATGTCACCATTAATACTCTGAAAGGCGATACACAACCACTTGCTTTGTGTGTCGTTGCTTCGTACTTGAACGCAGGAACAGTAAAAGTACCACCAAGAAATATTTTAACCATCAATCTTTTCATTGATTTTCAAATGTATATAATGATAGCGAGCGTCAAAAGAAGCTTAACATTTATTAACTCAAAACTAAATTAATGTCTTACAGGCAACGAATCAGGCTGAAAGAGCATTGTTCATCATTTGATGACAGATACTGATGTTTAGTCAGAGTCATTATAATGGATTAGATTTATACAGCGCTTTTCTAGGCACCCAAAGCGCTTTACAATACCACTATTCCTTCACTCTCACATTCACACACTGGTGGAGGCAGCTACAGTTGTAGCCACAGCTGCCCTGGGGCAGACTGACAGAAGCGAGGCTGCCATATCGCGCCATCGGCCCCTCTGGCCATCACCAGTAGGCAAGTAGGGTAAAGTGTCTTGCCCAAGGATACAACGACCAGGACAGAGAGCCCAGGGATCGAACCGGCGACCTTCCGGTTACAGATGCGATTCCCAACCCCCTGAGCCACGGTCACCCCATTGTGAGGAATCAAACATCTGAGAAACAACCGTACATAGTTAAACACATGAACTCTTATCATGTGCAGAAACGTCGATTTATCTGCCCTAGTTCACAAAGCTTTACAGTAAAGGAAATGTCACTGTGGCACTACTGAGGTTTCTCCCGTGACGTCAAGCGCACATTATTCAAAGTTGTTCGCCATATTGGATAGGTACTGTAAAAAAACAAAGTGTAATCCCTGGATAGCTGAGAGTTTGTAATAAAGCCCTTTGATTCCATTGAAAGTACAGAGCAATATGTTGGCAACCAAAGAAATCGCAAGGAGTTTTTTTGCCAACTGTTTGGGGAATGGATTTTTTTCTCTAGTGATGGGTGGTTTGCAGGGTGTCACTGACCGGTATGTAGATCTGCCTGACTTGAACTTTAGCAGTCACTTTGTAGAAGAAGATACTGTTTTTCCCCCTCACAACTGGTGGTTGCCAGATGGTTGCAGACCAGTCTCTAGGTCTATATGATTGGGGTCACAATAATGGTCATACATCTAAAATGGCAAACAAGTTAACATTGCGTGGTTAGTGGTCGTGTGTTTGTAAAACGTCAATAGGCCATGACTGGGCACAAAATATAGTAGTTATAGACCTACTACAGCACATTCTTTGATTTGGGTGTACTTTGGGTCTCAGTCACACAAGGCTAGAGAGCAGTTATGACCTCTCATTCACCAACTGACCAGTTAATTAGTCTGTGCTTTCCTGTCTTTGATAAGCGTTGCGTTTTACCAGCGTGGCGGTAAAGAAGAGGGTCAAGGTACTAATCTCAGGTTTACTTGTGTGAAATTATTTTTAACCTGAATTGTTTAATCAAGTCATAACTTAACTTATTTAGTTACATTAATAATATTAATACCCAGTAAGAGTTTCCACAAAATTGTATTTCTCCTTCTACAAATTTAGCATCCTTAGTACATTCTTACTACAGCTGGGCACATACTGAGGCCACTTCCTTTTAAGTTTGTCATGCTTTTTTATCATCAACCTCTTCGTGCATAAATGTAGGTTAAATCTTTTGGGATTGACATTTTGGAGTTTTTTGTTGTTTTTTCTTAATGTGTGTGAATTTTAACTTGTCGTTTGTTGATAAATAAATCATGGTTTTACTTTAATTAATGTTCACGGGATTATAATACGAAGGAAGCACAATATACTTAAAATATCTTTTTGTAATCAGGATTACATAAACCTAAAAAGAGTCAGTCGTGCTGAGCTGGCTATCATCTTGGTAAGTCAAACAAAGTTCTGGCTATGAGGGCTTTCAGCTGGTACCAAATAACCAACTGCAAATATGAAAAATCCCTAAACAAATGTGAACCAACAAATATATAATCCAGGCTAAAAGGCACACATTTGCTAGAGCCAAACCAATCACTATCACTGTTCTACATAGAAACTTCTGTACTCTCTCACAATATAAGGCCCTTCTGTTCTTTATCTTGCTGCTGTAATCCAACAATGTTGTTGTGGGATCAATGATGTAACGTACCTACCTAATTGCTCCATCATTAAGGCCCAGGCAGATCTGACTGTATTTCTCGATGTTTATTCCAAGAAATGAATACATTGCTTAGATGTTTCATTACAGTTAAAAGACAGTTTTAGCTGGCTTGGCTGTGTGCACAAGAAACATTTCCAACTAGTAAATAGGCTTTGCTAATCCTACATAAAATGAATAAGTGGTCTAAAAGGAGTTATTCCTCTGTTTCAGGACTGTGTCACTGCTTTCAACAAATAACATTCATGGGGTATAGATGCTTTCTGGAAACTAAAGACAATCCTGCTATCTACACATCGAGAAAAGTAACGGCATTCTCCAAGTGAATCGAACCTTTTTTTTTCTCAGTCTTTTACCTCACTGAAACCTTCCAGAACTTAAATCGGGATTTAAATTGGCAGCTAGCAGGGGACAAGCACGTAACGTGTATCAATAAAGCTTTAAAGGAGGAGAAGAAAACCCGAAAGCCGGGTTAAGTAGCTGAATATACAAAAACGAGCTGATCAAATGTCCTAAATGTTGAGGTAGATAATGCAACGACTAGGGCTGTTCGATATAACGATATATATCGGATGACGATATAAAAACATCTATCGTTTCATTTTACGCTATCGTTTGTTTCGTGGTGTCGCAAAATAAACTGTTTACAGCAATATTTGTTCATCGTTTTGATGGTCACTGTAGTGGCTATATTAATTTCTTAAAGTTCTCTCTTTCTCTTATATTTAATATAACCACACTACGGACGGACAAGCGCCTGTTTTTATGCGTTGTCGTTAGCAACAACGACGGTAACCATCGCGTGTCCGCTTGTTTATGTTCCACATAAACCTTTCACAATAAAGCTCAAGATCCTGTTGAGACTTTTCAAAATAAACTGAATCACGTGAAAGAGCAGATTATTTACGGATGAGAAGTAAAAAAGAGCCGCCAGGTGCTAAAAAATAAACCTTAGACTCAAACGTTAGAACAGGCTTTTCCCCGCAGCACGCCGTGTAATAAATACTCACAAAGAAAACGGCGGCCGTTACAACTTATGTCTAAAAATGTATAGTTTCATGCATCGGTTAAAACACTCGACTCCAGCTACATGACGCGCAGCTGGAAACACTTCACGCAAGTCGAGCTGCCCGAGATTCACAGAATTTACAGAACATGTTACATTTTTGTGATTTATATCATTATCGGGACGATAGATTTCTTATATCGGGATATGAGAGTTTGGTCATATCGCACAGCCCTAGCAACGACCACGTGTTTTTTAAGCCTTAAGCATACAAACAATGTGTTTTGAGCAATCTTTGTACCAGTGACTGAATAACACATTTTAAATAGTCAAGCCGCCTCCTCACCAGTCCTGCCAACCTGTTGTAACGGTAAATATGGATATTAGAGCCTGCTGTTCGCTGTGTGGATTTCTTATATAACCGACTCTGGATGTGTTTCCACTCTGCCTCCACCTCTCTCCCTCTTACACTTGCTAATTCTCTCCCCTTTGTCCATCTTCATCTCTCTCTCCTTTTCCCGTCTTTTTCCATCTCTCCCTCTCCCGTGTTGAACCGAACACTTCTGCATCTGTATCGCATCAAGCCGAGGGCACAAATCAAAGCACAGCACACAGACACACAACACCGGCCGTCCCACACGCTCGTGCACTCTCCTAAAGCCACGTCTGTCACCCCCCCTCTCCATCCATCCGCACACATCTATAACTTGTCCTCATCTCCATTGCAGTGAACACCCACACAGATTTCTGCACTGGGAGCGAGATGCAGATAAAAAAGAACAAATATAGTGGGTTTGATTCCAGCAAAGCATCGTGCAGGAAATCCACAGGAATAGGAGCGAGGGGGGGGGAAAAGAAGAAGTGTTACCTGTTAATCACCACTCTAAAAGCCAGAAATACGACTGGTTACATAATCTGAAGTGGCGCTGCTGCTATTTTAGAAGGAAAGGGTTTTGGTTAAGAAGTTACCAATTTTAGAAATTCTAGAAAATATTTGGATGTTAGGAAAGGGACAGGATGTGACGTGATCACTCCAAAGGAGGGGAAGTCACAGCAAGAAATTACAAAAGAATAGAGAACAGACAAATGAGAAAGAAGAGGAAGGTAGAGAGGAGACGAAGGTGAAAACCTAATGATGGGACTGGCCTGTTCTTTGCACGTTCATGAGTGTGTGTGTCTTTGTCTACTTTCATAACATAACATAACAGTTGGCGGCCTACTCAAAACGTAAGTGGTAGTGCTACATACACACAAACACACAATTCACAGAAGCCTTTCTGCTTCATTCTCTTCCTGTGTCTCCTTTATCCTCCACACAGTAAATGTGAGTACTGCAAAGAGGAGGAGGAAGAAGAGGAGGTGGAGGAGAATAGGATTGGGAAAATAAAAAGAGGAGAGTAAAGAAAGAGTGCGAAACCTTACGTAATTGAGCCTGGAGGTAGACAAGGACAAAAAAAGAAGGAAAGACAAAAAGAAAGTAAGAAAATCAGAGATCGTGACATGTGACACAAAGACAGCTGACAAAACTTAAAAGCCACCACATCCAGCAGTTTTTGTTTCTCACAATTTAACATCAGATGATAATTTCCCTCAAGAGAACTGCTCCCTGTTCCAAAGATGCTGCTGCCTGACCATCCTGTGGTGAATTAGAAAACCAGAAATCCATTGTGCAGCAGCGCGAGAACCCAGTCACATTGCAGTTATACCAGTGGAAACAGGCAAATCAAAGTAAATCTGTGGTGGTAAACAGTTTGTGGCTCTGCTCACTAGCATAACATCTTAATAGTGCCAGGTTTTGAGTAAAGGGAGGCCAGACAAAGAAAGGTTGGGGGGAAAGAAACAAGTTAGTTAGCTAGCAAGCTTTTCTGTATCTGACTTTTTCCCATTGCCTCTCAAAGACAGGCACATCTGTCAAGGTTGTCACACCATAGTGCGTAGAAAAGATGGGCATACCTTCCAGGTATAAAAAGCTATCATGAAAGTACTTGTAACTTAAATTTCTTTGAATAATATTGTCATGTTCATCCATTTTCTGCCGCTTATCCAGGTTTAGGTCGCAGGGACAGCAGTCTGAAAAAAAAGCTCAACCCTGCCACCTCCTCCGGCTAATCTGGGGCGACAACGAGGCGTTCACAAGACAGTCGAGAGACTATCCAGCGAGTCTTCGGTCTCCCAGTAGGAATACCTCACCTAAGAGGCACCTCAACTGAAACCTTTTGATGTGGAGATGCTTCGGTGCTTAGTGCATCAGGTGGCCATCAAAGGTGGAGGCCCTGGTGTTCTCACCCCCGGCTTCAAGAACTGGCTATAATTCTTGACCTCTGTAAAAATTTTGCTGATGACTTCATGTGCTCAATTGGCCGTTTCAGATAAAATTGAATAAAATTAAGTTCACATAATTATTAGAGCCAGAAAGGAGGATTATCCAGGATATGTTAGGTGGCTAACAAGTCGTCAATCAAAAGTGCAGTGCCCTCAGTTTCACAGTCCAATCTACCAATCAACTATTGAACTGTTTTTTAGGGTTTTTATACTTTCATTTTGAAAAATATCTCCATTCAAATGAAAGCGAAAAAAAATTGCTGTCACATGCTGTCAAGAGCATGCCAAAGAAGCAAGTGGTGAAATAGCCCTAACCATGTAGATGTCACAATGCTGGAACACCGCAAACGCTAACAAAATGAAAGTGGATATATGAATTCTCTTGCATAGCTTCTCCTTTCTTTTTGTTTCACTTTTTTAAGCAAAAATGCCACATTTTTTAAGACACAACACACTGAACAATCCTTAGCAACTAACGTTGATTTAGTCTTTTCAAGATCTCAAGTGAGCCATCGGCCTGCAGCTAGGCCGAGAAACATGTAACCACTGTTTCAACAGCTTCCCAAGATAATCAACAATGCTCAACAAATAGCTGCCCTCTGTGGAGAGAAGTGAAGATGTCTTATTGAGATAAGGTTGCAGAAATGCCTGCATGCACAGTGTACTGCAGCTGAAATAAAATGCAAACAGTTCCTGCAGTCATCGTATACTCATATAGCACAGGGTCTAAATGTCAGCAATTTAGACTGAAAAAAGCTTTTAAGATGTTAATTGATGGTAATTATTTGCCTTGAAATAGATAAATTACTACATGAAGCACGTTAAAAATGTGTCTTTTTTCATTATCAGATGCAGTATTGATGACCTATACTGAACTGTTACCGTATGCTTAGTGACGCATCGTTTATGTGGTTCTAATTTATGCTACTTACTGGCTGAAATATATGAAGCTGCAGTATGTTCACTGAATTGTCTATCTGACACAAAAAGTTAATAGACTTCCACTTTATATTTACTAAATACAGAAGCAAAATTATGGAGAAATAAAGAGCAGAGTCAAACAGTATGACCCTGGCAGCTTGTATTGGCCCTAACCGTCGTAGTAATCAGTTCTAAATACAGTTCAGAGTTTCTTCAGAGTCTGTTTCTATTTTAGTCAGGTAGTTGGTTAGATAAATTAAACCTCACTAAATTTAGAAACCGTCATCTTTACTCTAAAGAGCTGTGTGAACAGAAATGCTGTCACAGCTCTGCTGAAACTTCACGTCCCAACAGCTGGCTTTTATCTGTTGCTGGTGGATATTAAGCACCATAGAAACGAGGGAAACAAGCTATTTAGAGGTTGAAGATTTTGGTTTTGTTTGAAGGGTATTTGAGCATGTCATTATACTGATATGAATGTACCATTTACCAATAATGATAACAATATCAGACATGAGAACTAAAGGCTGAGAAACACAGGAAATGGAGAACAGGACATGAGATATAACAACCGCTCAAATGGGGACATTGTGGTTTATGAAGTACACCCATCTTTGCGCCCAGGCTACAACTTTAATACCGAAAGAAAAGAAAAAACCCGCACACATACAAAAGGGTTTGTCTTTTTTCAGAGAGCATTGGGTTTAGTTTCTGAAAAGCCTGCATAAACAAGCCAGTCCAAGACAAAAACTGAAGTCAATTCACAAACAGCAGAATTACCGCCTTGTCAACTAGTCAAGTTGCATTTCACCATCTGTGGAGACTTCAACCTTTGGATATAAAATGTCTTTGTTTCACATTATGTCATGATTAGCATATCACCAAAAACAATTTTTGCGGTACCATTCAATATCAAAGTTCCAAGAATTTGTTTGCTACTTTAAATGCCGATACACCAGTAATTCTTGAAATCAGGTGGGTAGCATACAGGTACAAGTATTTTAGGCTATCCTTACATACTTAAGAACTAGGAAGCCCTAAATATCTGGTATTGTGACAGGTCTAATTTTAATTTGTCAAGTTAGCTAATTTTATGTGTTTATTTTTTCCAGACGCTGCACTGATCTTGACCTGTGAACATGAAGTCAATAAAAGTTGATTCTGGCTTCACGAACATGGGCCAGATTTCAGGTCACTGTGTTCATGAGCCTTGACCGGCATTTTAACCGCTGTACCCAAATAAAACAAGCTGTTGCGTCATGTAGCTGCAACAGGCTGAGGGGACTTGGGTCCCCTTAGTTATCATTGGTCTTTCAAGTCATCATAAAGAGCACAAAGGAAACAACTTTGTTAGAAGAGAAACACACAACAAGGACTTCTAATTTTACTCTAACTAATGAACATAGAGGGACAATCTAATGAACATTTACCTAATTTATGTTCACTTTTTGAGCTCGTCTGCAGGTCTACTATAACATAAGTCATTGCCATGCAGAGTCATAAATATCAAGGTTTGACCTACGTAAATGTATATATATTTGGCGCCCACCAAGGAAGTTTTATCCGGAGCCACAGGAAATGTATTTTTTTAACTTGTTTTGTTAACTGTGCTATTATTATTTCACACATAACACTGTCAAACGGTCAGAAATAGTATGAAAATGCACAGCTAACTAGGCAAAGTTAACCGCCAAAGGCCTGTGTGGAGCCTTGAATATGTAGGTTTAGCTTGAAAATCTCATGAGTTAACTACCAGCATATCCCCTGCTGATCGTACAGTGCATCTAAAGCTGGTCTTTAAACCCAAACATATTTAATTAACACCACAGTCTCCACAGTGAAATGGAAATGACCCGCCCTTTGTTTCTGAGAGCTACCACAACATCTGTATGATTATTTAGCGAATCACCGCCGAGGAACTGAATTAACCTAATGGTGTCAGGAAGTCATGTCACAGTTGATGAGAATTAGCACCTCCTTAACAAGTGTGCCGACAGACCGCAGCTCTAACAAGGCAGGTAATAGGCAGGGGACAAACTGAAGCAAGTCAAATAAAGCAGACAAGGAAGCACTGATGTAGTGATGGCGTTCAGCTATAACACACGCAAAAGCCATAAAAAATAGAGGAAGAAAGAGACATTTTGGCAAATAACAAATTCAGCCAAAAGCACCCAACACACGCCTGCATGCACTCAGAGAAATGAAGGGACACACAAGCTCATTAATCCTCTCAACCTATTGTTGTCACTGAAGCATAATCCTGAAGTCGATGACTAGCTTAATCTACAGCAAGTCATGTGACCCTAGTTACACAAACTCTAATCATCTCACACTTGCACACAAACAACCAGCAGCCGAACCAGCAGCAATTTTTGTTTCATCCAATGAGAAACGATCTACACATCTTTAAAGCCACATTTTGGGCACATTTTAGCTGTTACTTTCAATATCACAGCAATTCAATGTGACGTTTTAGGATTCTGTCATACCAGGCTGGAGAGACTGGTCAGCAACCTGCTGGCAAGCACATATCATTGGAGGAAAAATGTGCACTGCCCCCATCGGTTGGCAAGTGCTTGCTGGCTGGCACTGAATAGAATCGGTCAAAAAGACATTGCTGCAGCAAAGATGTCCTTATGATTGGTGTGGTCGCCTGAACTTTACATGGAAAACACCGAGTTAACCTCGCACACTCCACATTTACTCTTCAAGAGTAAATGAAGTTGCTGAGTGTTTACGCGCAACGCTGCGCTTTCCATGGGCGACGTTGGCAATTTTCACCTAGCCAGCAGCCTGTAACCACTCACCACCTGGTCAGGGAATACATATTTTTCCCTAGTAACCTTTGGTTGTGTCTTTCAGGAAATAAATGAAAAATGTTTTTCATAAGTTTATTTATGTAATAAACTGCAAATTTTTCTCACTATATGTCTATATAAACATATATATGTCTGTATGTACCCTCGTTCCTCCTTAGCTAGCATATACCAATCACGTATACGGCAGTTTTTAACATCTATGTTTTTTTCCCTAAATTTATTACAGATATCAATTGTTTAAATTTGTCTGTATGCATTTGTTTCATGTGCCACATTCCGTGCGCGGCATCCAAATACGTAACGTTCACAAAAAACTTTTGTTTGACTTACCACTGAAAATGAAAATTTTTAAAATGTGCTGCAGGTTTTTGCTAGTATAGAATATGTATGCAGATACGTTTATGACTTAAGAATGGATGCTCTGGTGAGAAGTAATTCAATAATTTTGGAATAATTCTTAGGTCGTTTTCTCTAAATATATATATATATATATATATGTATACGTAGATGACACAACAAGTAATTTAATTTTCTTCTTTCATTGCTTTTAAGCTTTTGTCTTGTGTTTTATAGGTTATATACCCTTCGGTATGATTTAACCGTACCTTGTACTTTCAATTGTTTAATTTTTTTTTTATCCAATCATCTAAACTGGATGATGCATGTGAAAAAACAGGAAAATATTTTGCAGATTAACAGACTTTTTTGCTTTTATTTCAGTATATTTTCATTTGAGTTTTTATTAGTTTTAATGTTAGTTTTAATCTTTTTAATTATTATTGTATGGAGGGCATATGTCAGAGACAGGACTATTCCTCCATTATACCTCTTTATTTTTTAGTTCAGTTCTTTTCCAAATAAGTTTTAATTTTTTTTTTCAAAACACTACTTATTATTTTTATTTTGGTTATCTACGTTCTAGTCTTGCTGATAACGCTAAACAAAACACACACACACACACATATATGTTAGTGTATATATAAGTGTCGAGTGAGATCACCCAATCAATACTAGACTGTTATCCAATCCTATTGTCTGCAACAGAAGCAAATGAGGCATTATGGGATGCCATTCCCATGACGACAGGGATAGCAGGTATCCTGTGTCTTCTATTGATCTGAGTGTGTTTTACAGCTGCGGGTCAATACAGGTAATGGATAATGATTTACACACACACGCACACACTCATACAGAATAATAATTTGCACATTAATCACTCTGTTGATAATGATGCATTTCTCTTTATTGCTATTAGCTCATCAATAACTAACGACACACACTTCTGTGTATGTGTTTAAATGCCAGTAACAGGATACTATCAAGCCATCAATATCTTACTGTAAGAGTGAGTCCAGAGGCCAATAACATCTACCAGAAGTCCAGTAAGAAAGGGAGCTCTTACTGCTGTCATTGATTTGAACACTGCTCATGAGCACAGTGGCGGTAAGAGAGGAAAATGACGCAGGCAGGAAACAGACCAGGCGTTAGAAGGAAGTTAGCTGACCTCAGAGGAGAGGTCGGATGAAAGGTCTGATCTAACGGTTGATAAAGTTGCGACAGAGACAGTCACACAGAGAAAAGGCTGCTAAAGATGCAAGGTAGCGGTTAACGTCCCTTCACATACATTTGATTATCATATGCGAGGCCTCCGAGAAAGGCAAGGGTCCTTCAGACCCACATGCACATGCCCACATTTCAGTGATAAGTCTAAACTTTGTGCAGGTTCTTCAATAAGTAAGCAGCTCAAATGTTTAATCAGGGTTATCAACATGGCCCTGATCGGAAATTCCATGATTTTTCCATGAATGTTCTCTAACTGAAGAGCGCCTGCCTGAATCCAAAAATATTACCGCACTCTGGTTCGCTAATGATGCTTTTTACCTCAGAGGAGTCAGGTCGAGAATGGATAAAGTTCAGAAAAGCTCTTAAAAGCACTGCAACGTGTCGAGAAAGGTTAAAAAAAAAAAGCAGCTGAATCTATCATCTATGATACAGATTCACTAATATTACCTCATTTCTTTCTGTGTCAAAAACAAGCTCTTCTACCTGCTATAATCCCACCTACACACACATACACCATTTCCTCCTACCTTGGCCCTTATCTGTCCCGAGGTCGAAACTTTGCGGATCAGCTTGTGTGACGTCTCTTCTTGTTCTCCATCGCTGTCTGATGACTCTTCACCTGCTTCACCGGGCTGCAAGAAGAGGAGATAAAATCCCCGAAAATGAATGTGAGATCAGGAGCCGTAAAATGTCCTCATTTCAAACTGTAGTGGAAGCGTTCAGCCACTGATTCAGCAGTTTGGCTGATGGGCTTTTTACTCAGAGCAACATTTTATGGCAAACTTACATAAAATCCCACCGTCACCTACACAGAAAAAGTAAAAATGGACCGATAGTACAAATTTTTGGTATCGACCAAGTAATCACCTAATCATAAAAACTCAGGTAGCTCTTACAGCTCTTTAAAAAAAATAAAGCAATATTAATTTTATAGGAGTTAAAAAAACTTAAAAAAAATGCTGCTCCAATGATTCAGGGTTTTTTTTAGCATGAATATTTTCAAAATAAAAGACACTAACTGTAAAAGATGTACCTAGACTACATAAGTGCACTTTAGGCACTCGCTGATCTGAATATTTGCATATACAACAGAAAATGTCAGCATAGGCACGAGATTTTTTGGGTACCGGAAGGTTTCTGGTTTGTAGCCTGAGTGCTACTGACCAATCACATTTGAGCAGGATGTAGCTGCAGGCGAGTAAGCTGCCTGTGGTGAACAAAAGAGGTTCTGCATTCACTGAAACGCAACGTAAAAAAACAAACAAAGATGACTGAGCTTTACGTGTACGCACCATCGTGGAGCGAGTAGTTTTAACTTCTTAAACAAAGCCACCACCCCAAAAAAACAAGAACGTCACCTCCTCCTCCACAGTGGGAAATCTGAGCCTGCTGCAAAGCTTTTCCGCGAGTCAAGAAGTCAGGGATTTCAAATTCAGTACATGTCGCTGATACTCTATAAATGTGTGGGAAAAATGATAAAGTGAGGAGGTCGGGGCGGATGGATGTAGTCGTTTTCTTTCAGCTGCTCCGTTTAGGGTCTTCTCTGTCACACTAACCCTCCGTGTGTTCTCCTTCACTACATCCTCTGAGATCTTCCTCTTCTCCTCCTGCCTGAAAGCTCCATCTTCAGCACCCTTTGTCCACTATATTCTCTATCCTGCACATGTCCCTCTGATGTATTCATTTCTAATCCTGTCTTTAGTCATCAAAAACACAGTTTAACGGCTACATTTTCTTACTTTGTGTTCCCATTCACACATTTCCTGAATCTTTCTCAGAGTTTATCCACACTGATCCCTGCAGAGTGGACATCTCCCCGTGGCTGCTTCCTTCCAGGGTAACTTTGTCACATATAGTGAAGGTTTATACTCGCTGCTCAAAGGGGCTGTTAATAATTCCTGTATTTAAAGGCTGCTCCATGCAGATGAGGTATCTCGTTTAAAAGCACGTGTCTTCTTTCACCTGCAGGTCGAGATTAGTCAAGGCTTTTGTTATCTCGACATGACCCGAGGTAAAAGACTCTCGCTAAGGGATTGTATTACTTATAAATTAGGGCGTGTAAGTTGACTAGTCCCATTGTTAAAAGTGTAGAGTTGTTGTTTTTTTGTATTTTTACCCCTTCTGAAAGGGAAAGGAAAAGAAAGTGGAAGCAAAACCTGTTGAGGAGCCCCACCTATACTTTCACAATCTCTCTCTCTTTCTCTTTTTTTTTCCAATTTTAGCTTTAAGTGTGAAGATGAAGTGGACTGTACTCACAATGTGAGTCCTTTCAGAGTCTTGCGGTGATCCCAGCGACTCCCCAGCCCCCGCCACGTACAGGACGTTGGGGTTCAGTTTGGACGCCATCACGAATTTACAGCGAAAGGAGAGGAGAAGGAGTAGGAGGGCGAGGATAACAAAAAAGAAACAGAGACACGGGTGTGAAGGGGGTGAGAGAGATGGGTGAAAAGTTGCAGAAGATGTGGAGGGGTGGGGGGATGAGAGAGGAGAGGAGGAAGGGAAGAAGGGTGGAGTTTGGCAGGTGAAAGCCGGGCTGAGAAGAGAGATGATGAGGAACGGGACAGCAGCAGCAGCAGGATCTGGGACGCCACGCTCCTGCCGAACTCTATCCAGGGCCAACTCTGGAAAAGACGGAGAGATGAATTATTGATCAACAGAGAAAAGCTCGGGTTTTTTTGGCAGGGGGAGGTTGTCTCTCTCTTTTTTGCTGGAAGTTCCCAACATGTATAAACAAAGTGTGGCTTTCACAGCTGATTAATTTGCCTTCCTCCTTCCATGGCAGGCTTTCAGCTGACAGTGCTACAGACACAATGCACACGGCGCTTCTGTTTCTCGGTTCCTCTTTGGGTCTTCCTGTCTCCGAGCGTTAAACACTTTGAGGTTTACGGTGTTTTGGGTTTTTTTTAGGGCCCTTTTAGGCAAGTCACACAAAGTCAAACAATTATAATAATACATACAGCGATGATTGGGAGGTGGAGACAGAAACATGCTTCATCACCAGCCTCTGCGTATCTCACACACAACGTGTTTGGCATGCAGCAGTGCCGGGAAC
Source organism: Haplochromis burtoni (assembly GCF_018398535.1). Lineage (NCBI taxonomy): Eukaryota > Metazoa > Chordata > Actinopteri > Cichliformes > Cichlidae > Haplochromis > Haplochromis burtoni. The sequence continues at coordinate 326,524 of NW_024582680.1, read as the reverse complement.
ACACACCCTTACAGTCAATATATATGTGTGTGTGTGTGTGTGTGTGTGTGTGTGTGTGTGTGTGTGTGTGTGTGTGTGTGTGTGTGTGTGTGTGCTGTTCCTTGATTTACGACTTGGACTGATTATTCAAAAACCTGTCTGCGCATCTTTCACCTCTCTGCCGCCCCCGGTGACACCAAAAAACTTGCACACATAAGCGCTCAAAAACACACTTCAGCACAAACGCTGAAGAATGTGTGTGTGTGTGTTTGTGTGTGCGTGTGCGGGCTTTTCCTTTTGAAAAAGCCGATCAAACTGCGCTGCTGTGGCTCACATGTTTCAGAGAGCCGTACACGCAGACGGATGCACGCACAGCGGGCTTGCTGGAGCCGAGCGCAGACCATCCATCAGCCGTGTCTGTCCTCGCTGTTTACCGCGGGAGCTGTCGGCGGACACGCGACACAAAAAGAGTCCGGTCCGTGTACAAGGACCGCGTGCATATCTATCAGCTGGGCTCAGCCTCAGCTCAAAACGTCCATCAGCGACCTGCGGCCACCACCACCTCCTTTGCTTTGCACACACACAAACACACACATATATCTAACCCCCCTCCTGCGCCCTCCTGTTTTTATAAAAATGTTTTTATTATTCACCTTCGCTGCTTGATTTCTCCTCCAGCGGAGCTTGATCAGGTGCGCTGTTTCTGCCCCGCTCCGGTTGCCCTGTCTGGGTGGCTCGCCAGCCGGCGTCGGGGTGCTGCTGCGCGGGCGGCCGGCGGTCAGCAGCGGCAGGAGGAGCAGCAGGAGGAGGAGGTGGTGGTGGAGGAGGAGGAGCAGCGGCGGCGTGCGGGTCTCTCCGGTGGTGCTCGCCTTGCAGAGAGAGCGGTCATACGCATAGCGTCGGAGCGGATCTGAATCAGGTAGCAAGAGGAGGAAGGGGAGGGAGGGAGCAGGGGGTGAGAGAGAGCGAGCGAGCGAGAGATTTAAAAGCGGCCGTGTTGAGACGCTTCAAATCGCCGTATCGGGGTTAAACTGAGAGCAAATAACGTGCACAAACACACACACGCATGCGCCTGCAAGCAGGAAAAACAGACCTGCTGAACATAAGCAGAGATACGTTAATTAACACAGTGGACCTTTGAATGAGGGGGAAGACGTCGTTTAATCAAAATCGTCCTGAGGTAAAGAAAAAACAAACACGCAATGAGCTTTTACTGATTGTGCATTAGCGCTTAACAATAAGTGTGTAATTACAGCGCTGCCAAGCGTTGATTTGAAAGGCAAAAGTCGATTAAAATGCCAACAATCCTTTGTTGTTGTTACGTGCACACGGTATAAATGCCGTTTCTCAGCCTGGGCTGACTTGGGCGCATGATGGACGTGGTTGGTTTATGGACACCTGTATGCAGCTGGAAAGCATGCTCAATCATCCAGGTAAGGAAATCCTAGAAAGTTCATTCTCTTCATTCATTTCTTCATTTTCAGTGGAAGAAACGTTTTGTCACTCATCTAAGTGACTTCTTCAAACAGTAGAAGTCACATGGTGACCTTCAGTCACTTGGTTACTGAAGAAGTCCTCTTAAGAAGTTCAAGTGACTTCTTCACAACACAAAACAGAACCACCTTAACTGCATCTTTGACACATGTAGGAGCAGTGTTTCTAACTGTGCAATTTCTCCAGATGTGTCAGCTCCTCACCCGCTTTCAGAGGCTTAGAAAATTCGTCCAGTTGTATTCAGAACTCTTAAGGTCATTACCGAGATTTCATGACCTGAGGTGAGGGTCAGGACATAAAGTTACACCAGCAAAGTTCAGTACAGCATCTGCAATACTGCTGACGGTGCACCAATCCGTCAGTCATATTCTCACTCCACCTTTCCATCACTTGTGAGTGAGACCTCAAGATACATGAAGTCCCTTGCTTGAGGCATGCTATTTCTACCTATTTCTACGTACAAAGTAGGAGCATTCCACCATGCTGAATCTCATCCTAGCTATTTCACACTCAGCTGCAAAGTGATCCAGTGCACATGCCAACAGCAACACATCATTTGCAAAAAGCAGAAATGCTATTCTGAGTTCCCAAAGCAGAAATGCTCCTTATCCTGGCCATGCCTTGAGATCCTGTCCATGAAAATCAAGGACAGGATTGGGACACCATGCTCCTACAGTATAGCCGTCAGGTGCCCCAGGGACCTTTGTAAGGCCGTAAGTCTTCTCCAAATCTACAAAACATATATAGACTGGATAGTCAAACTCCTGTGATTCCACCAGCGGTCCTACAAGGGTAAAGATCTGGTTAACTGTTCCATGGCCAGGAAGGAATCCCTTTTGCTCCTCCTGAATCAAAGGTTCAACAGTCTTCCAGGGTCTCTTTTCCAGCACCTAAAATAAACTTTCCTTCGAAGGTTGTAATTGGAGCACACCCTGCAGTCCCCCTTTGTTAAAAGGGGAACCACCATACTGGTTTGCCTCTTTACAGGCACAGTCCCAGACCTGCATGCAACATAAAAGACAGCTCCAGACAACCAAGACAGCTCCAGAATGTCCAGAGTCCTTAAGATTTAAGGGAAAATCTCACCTAAACCACCAGGGAGCTTTCCAATAACCCAGCAACATCTACAAGTAATAATGTAACTGGTGACACTTCCACCAAGTCCTAAGGCTCTGCCTCCTTTACAGTGGAAATTTTGGCTGGATAGGATAGGAGTTCCTCAAAGGCCAGAAGTTCTCCTACCCAACCAATTACTGAATTGCCGCTCACCAAAACTTCTTTCAGGCCTGCCAAAAGTCCTCCTCCACAGCCTTCTTGAACGCTTCTGTAGCTGCCCTTTTGGCCTTCCAATACCTGTCTGCTGCTTTAGTAGACCCCCGGCCCAACCGGTCCCATACATGAAAGGAGGCTTATGGAATTACACGAAAGCCCGGGTCATATTTAGGACCACTGTCTAAATGGTGTACAAGTTTACAGATATAGATTTAGTCTTGCTCCTTTTTACCCTACAGGTAGCATTTATCAATTCACTCACATGCATACAGAGCCTTTGTTTTTTGTACTTTTAAGTGTCACACACATTCTTACAGATGCATTTTGCAATGGAGTTTGAGCTTTACCATCCAACCCAACGGCAATCGAAATGTAGACCGAGGGATGTGAGGACTGCACCACCTGCTCTAGCTCTGCCTGACCTACAGCCACTGAGTGCCTCTTATGTTTATTCATTTAATTGCCTTTGTTGGCTGACAGGCTGGGGTATCAAGCATTTTTGGACAGAATGGAGCACTTGCCAATGCCTGAGAAATCAAAGTCAAACAGAGTCATCCGTGGATTGAATAAATACACCTTCCACAATTGGAGTTAGAGGCTTTAAATGTTGCTCGCAGACAGCAAACAATCTCACCTCGTGTTCCATTTATCAGCCGCTCTGGAGCTTTCAGTCCTTTTACATGATCTCCAGCTTTCATTTGTTTGTGGAAACCTGTGCACGGCTTGAAAAATGAACGCTCTCTCTGTATACATATACATATATATTTTAATTTTAAATCCAGAACAAGCCATGACAAATCCCGAGGGCTCATAAAGCATAAGAAAAAAACAGTGATTATTCTTTTCTTGCTTTCCTATACTGCTTTGCCTTTCATGCTTCTTCAAGTGAAACCAACTGAGAAAGGGGATAAAACACAGTTGAACTCCTCACAACTCATGCTGCACTAAATCTATAACCATGAGCCAAAAAATAATAACAATAATAATAATCCTTTAGACGAATAATGACGCAATTGAGAGCCGGTCCAGTCAAATCTTTTGCTTTTAATGTGTTTATTTTCACAGGAAGGGGGGTGCAAACGGACTGGTTTAAAAATGTAGTGGCACAGCATTCCTCTCGCACACAATAACGCATTTCGCTCAAAGTGCTGCCCAGACATGCTCTCAAAAACTCGCCTCGCACTTAAGCGTCTGCGCTTCGGCTCTCTCAGATCTCGATCTGCTGACTGATTTGCGCTCAAATTTCAGCTCAGTCAATAAGGAGAGCCCACACCTAATGGAGAGCTGGAGCTCCATTTGAGAGATAGTGAGACAGAGTGATCTGCATTAATAAGGTAGAGAGTCAGAGCGAGCGACACGTGCACACTAACACAGATACAAGGAGAGTGACAGGCAGACGTACACACACACACACACTGGCAGCACTCAGTGCAATAGTAATTTGTTTACAGTTGATTAAATATTCATGCTGAATTAGCGGTGAGCCTGCCAACAGTCACTTCATTTACGCCCCGTGTGTGTGTGTGTGTGTGTGTGTGTGTGTGTGTGTGTGTGTGTGTGTGTGTGTGTGTGTGCCCTCCTCAGCCTCAGCCTTCCTCCACCTGTAAATGTGTGTTTTTTTTCTTGTTGTTGTTGTTTGTTGGCTTGAGAAAAAAAAGACAAGACACAAGCACAGGCATGCGCTCACACCTGATGAACTCCCCTGACGATCAGGTGATGTCCTTATTGTATTCGACTCTTTCCTCCGGTTGCCCTTGACAACAGTGAGAAAGAAGGAAGGGCGAAAGGATGGAGATGAGGGAGGGAGGAAGACGACCGAGTGCGAAAGAAATAAAACACATGTCAGCTGAGAGTATGGGACTTGTTTTTATAGTATTTCCATGAGGAATTGTTCTGGAGCTGGGGTTAGAGATAAACACTTCACTGTGGGACATATGCGGTGAGTATTTTATCGATCGATTAGTAGCATTGAGCCTGTAGGAAGCCTGAGACAGATGTGTTTTATCTGTTCCTCTGGCATGGCCAAAAAAATCAAGGTGACGGAGCCCTGCAGATATGGCATGAGCTGCCTGAGGTAATCAGATCAGCAGAGTCAGTGACCTCTTTTAAATCTCTCCTTAACAGATACTTTAATTGGAGAGCCTTTCCAGATTCATTTCTCTTTTAATTTATCTGTTTAAATGTTATCAGTAACAGTAGGAGGGAGGACCTTCATAGTGGGCAGTAAAAACCCAAGAATATTGCAGAAAGAACCCCAATGATCACAAAGTCCCCAGAAAGCAAGCACTTGGCAACTGTGGGGAAGAAAAAAGCCTTTTAAACATGGCTCAGAAAATTGGGAAGCACATCTATTCTGTTTCAAAGAATAAAAGCTGTTTTCTTTTTCTCTTCTTTTGTCCAGAAAATTGTTTCAAATTCAGATATATCCAGTTCCCAGTGTGTTGAAGATTTGGCCACTAATTTACATTTCTACAGTTTATGGCTCTGTTCTAAGACCACCGTGATGTACAAAAATGGAAAGGTGAACAGCGGGAATACACTGCGCCTGGTGGCTTCCCAATTTAGCTGTGATGCAGCCACTGGAGCTGACTGCACCCACCCAAGACAATTCCCGCAATTCCGGTGTTGCAGAAGCATCCGATCACTTAAAGTAGCACTGCGTTCTATTATATCTACTAGAGCCATGTTAAACTGAACAGAGCAGATAAGAAGGACAGACAGTCTGGCACAAGAACGGCATAGGGAACTATGAATTTTCAAAATAAAAGTGCTCAGCCAGACTAAACATTTAGCTTCTGAGATGATCCCTGAGTGATATGAAGGCATGAGAAGCTTTATGGAACAAGACTGCATCAACGATGCGGCGTCAAAGACATGCATTAATTGTATTCCCATGCTAAGGCAGCAGATCTGCAGTAATAACCCTGTACAGAACAGAGAAGATACCAATACCAATAGACCTAACAAACATGGAACTAGTTTGAAGGTGGGTTGCAAAGGTGCTTGCAAGAGAGAGACCTATGCACAGGCTAAAGCTGTTTAAGTTGCCCTATATATGCTGCTGTGATCACTTCGAGACCACCTTCGAAATGAGGACATCCAACAGAGATACGATAACCAAACGAGGAGCAAGTTTGACAGGAGTTCCTCTGGCGTAAACGACCCAACCAATGGAGAATCCCACAAACGGCACCGAAGAAAACATGGCTAAAACAGGTTGAAGATGACATCAGAGATCGCAGAATAAATCTCGACGAGGCCAGGACAATCGCCAACGATCGCCATCCATGGAATTGAGTTGTAAAGGAAATTCGACAACCACTGGCACCCACAGCAGTGTATAGGCTTAGGAGCCAATCCAGGCGTAATGCCAGCTACGGATCAAAGAAAAGAAGACACCTGAAGCCACACAGCTATCAAGCTGGTTACCCCCATCAACCAATACTTTTAAACAGTAGGAGTGATCTTAATTATCATAACGTCATACACTGCACACACAAATATGACACACAATTCTTGTTTATGTATTTGACTTATATACTTAAATATCTTATATACAGTATGCAATATGTGCTGATTGGACCAGACCATGTGCAGCTCTCTAAGCGGGCATTAACTAATTTATCTCCAATGTTATATATTTTCTTTGACTTATGTATTGCCTATTTGCTTAGTGCTGTGTTGAGTATTACTAGTTGGTTACATTTTTTGTTGTTAGATTTGTTTCTATTTTTGTTCCCCTTATGGATCAACCGTGTCTGATTAGCCAGAATTTAAGTCCGCTCTGTCCACTTTAGATCAGTTTTATTCTGTTGAGCAGGTAATTCTGTTCATTTCACCTCTGTGTTGTTACTTAATTTTGTATATTTTTGCAGTTTTGGGCAAATAAAACCAGTTTTTCTCAAAAGAACCAACGTGTCTTTATGCTATGTGTAATCACCTCGGTCTCTCAAAGGTGCCATCCTGAGGCACCAGATGATGTGGGCTGGCATCGAGATCAGCTATTATTAGATGATGTACTGGGACTGCAGGCGGAGTTTACCTCCATGGCCTGCGTGAACTAACACTGTGCTCAAATTCTGTTTGAAAAACAACCCTAAAAATCCACTGAAACGTTTTTCACAGTCACCTGTGTAACGAGAGAAACCCAGTGATCTCCTTTGAGCAAACACTTGGCAGCAGTAGGGGAATAGAAAAAAAAATAAAACATGGCTCAGAGCAGGCTCAAAGAGGGCCGCCATCTGCCTCCACCATTTGGGGTGAGCACAGAGGAGAAAGCAGAGCAGAAAAACCAAAAGGTGGTGGATTGTGTTGTTTGTGTCACGTTTAGGAAAATTTAAACCTTTTTTATTTTATCATTTGATTGTGCTAATTAAAAGTGAGATAAATCAGGTGTTTCGTGTGCTTCTTTTACCGATCAGACCAAAGAAGCTACAGTTCTTTGGAAAAGCAGGAGGAGGCAGGAGAGATGAGGAAGAGCCAAGGCCCTGGCGCCTTCGCTCGATCTGTCACACACAAACTCTTTCTCTCTCTCTCACACACACCTCCTTCAAGGTCTCCCGGGGAGCTGCTTACAGGTTGTCAAATTTCCTCTCGTCCTCATCCGAGTGGCGCGCAGCGTGAGCAGCAATCAGAGGCGAGCAATAAAAGAAACTGATAACAGAGAGATAATTAACAGCTCCGTGTTACGTATCAAACTGAAGGGCAAATTAGCGCACAATCATTATCATCATGCAGCAGACTGTCGCACTTCCTGTACTAATCTTTCACAAAGCCAGTTATACCCTCACACCCTGTATTTATCTCTTTAATAATGTGCAGCTAACACATCGCAGGAACTGCTCTCGCTTTGTATTCTCATGCTTATTACTGCTGCTGTTTGCAGAGAAAATACACATTATTTAGTCTTCTGGAGAAAGCAGTGGTGCTGCTGTTTCTCTGTGGTCACTATGCTCGTGTTTTGGGCCTTTGAGTTGCATGTAAAGCACACATAAATGCTCTTTCTAGATGATTGAACTATTAGTGCCTTTTGAAGCATTTTTATAGAATTATCCAGCCTATAATATGTCTTGTTGTGCAGTTACTTGTAGTAACAGACCATTCAGGAAGTCTCTGCTGTAGGTGAGTGAAATGCTAGTGCTAACAGTGCTAGCAGGTAACAGTGCTACAAACTGCAGTTTGTAGTGTTTGGCTTTGTTTTGGTTGGATGCTCCTTAACTGTCCAAATATATTATTCTACCTACCTGTGTACAATCAAATTCAAAAATTGGTTGTAAACACACTCCTTTACATTGTTGCCAAGAGCTGAATAGCTTTATTTTTGGTTAAATCTACTATTTCATATTTAACACTCTATAATAGAAACAGAAGGGTCAAACGTAAACAGGGAAGCCTGTCTGATGGCACACACACACACATTCAGTGACACACATATCAGATGGGAAATGCCATAATCCCAGTCCTAATCCTACTGTCATTCATGTTGTCACCACCTACAACTAAACCCACACACACACAGCGCAAGAAATGGTTACATCAGATCTTAAAATAAGCCGGCCCACAAATATCGAATATGAGTCACATAAGAGAGTTCACGGAGGGAAGTTAATGGCTTCTGTTGAAGAAAACCGTTTCCTTACTCAGCCATTAAACGTGTCTTTTAACGGTTATTTTTGAAATCAGCTGTTATTATTTTTGTTTGCTGTCAAAGCAGTAGCTGCATACCTATCTGACTAAATTACAAGATACTGAAACAAGATTTAAGGTTTTGTTAACAAGCTTTCTTTCTATCAGAGAAAATATTACATGTTATACCATAAAGTCACATTCAGGCAAGAATATTTTCAAAATAAAATATCTTTCTTATTGATCTTATCTGTTGTGGCAGTTTTGATTAAAAAAACCTGCTTCTTGCTTTCAAACCATGTCTACTTTTACTATTTACATACAACTAATAACAAACCGCATATTCAGGCTGATTGTGGTAACATGCTAAAACTGCACAGGCAAACTGTATCTGCTTTATACCTTCCAAATAATTGAGATTTTAAAAACCCTTAAAGCCTTCCTAAGTGCTTTGCAATTGATCTCCTGATTAACTTTAGGACAACAGAGGTTAAAAACTTGGCAAAGAACCAATATACTTTTAAAAGGTCAATAATGGGTGAGGGCAACATTATTTGAATTGATCTGGAATCGACCCCGGGCTTATTGCGTTGAGTAATTAGAGACATTCAGGGGAATTGAGCAGCAGTTATTCCAGTTATTCCTTCACTAATCCTGGATCAAGCCCTCAGTACTGCATCTTAAATTGTTTGGAGCCAACATGATGCAGTTCCTGAAGCTCACTTAGTGTGTGCACCCTCTGCCTTGTCAATGTATGCACCATGCGCTACTATGCTGCCACCTAGTGATTTGTTCTATTAAAAGAAATGAACCTGGGGTGTGCAGGAACAGACTCAGCATGCAGAGGAAATTCAAGAAAAAGGATAAGAGGAAATGAAAAAAAAAACAAGAAGAAGAGGAGGCTGACTTGTTATTGGAAGCTCGATAAGCGGTGGTGAAGTCTAACGATAGGCTCTTTGAGGGTATTAATTATTAAGTGTGGTCTACGATTTCTCCTTTGATCTGTGGGAAGGGGTAATCACGGTTAAGGCTAATGAGGCGTGTGATGAGACGAGGGGAGGTGAAGAGCAGCAGAACAGAAAGAAAAGAGGATGGGGATGGGAGACAGGCCGCTCGTAACATCGGGAAATGGCAAGACGAGGATTAAAGGTGAAGATGGCGAGGAAAAAAGGAGGACATTTCATTATTCCTCACCACAGTGTCTGTCTGTGATAAGGATTAGAGTGGCTTGCTGAGTCATTATTTTGCTTATCGGAAAACTCAAATACAATCTTCTCAGTGTCGCGTACCTCCAGAGTAAATATGTTGAGCATAAAATAAAAAATAAGCTTTTTTGTATTTAAATGTTTTGATTTAAAGGCTTCATTGAACAGAGTTTAACAAATCTGAAAAAGTGTCATTACATATAATCTGAATTCAACAGAGTAGGGTTGCATGATTATGAAATGTTGGGCTGATACAATACAGTCTTTGAAACAGCAGGTTTGCAGAATACCGATATATTTTTCCATAACGGTTTATTTTTGCTGTTAGTTATTTTTTCCTTTCTGTCATAATAATACTTCAAATTATCTTTGATGTTTTTAACTTTCATGTGATACGACGCGCACCCCCAACATCGGAGAGCGTCATTTAATAGACTGGTATCAGTCAACAAGACTGATACTTCGAGCGATATTTTGGTTATTTCTTATTAGTCACATTACAAAAAGTGAGTGACTATAATCAGCCCTGATTAGTTATGAAATTCGTTTAAGTAGATTATTACATTGTCATGGATAATGTGATTAGCGTTTGATCAGTGCTGAATACGTTCCTCTTTAAACTGAAGTGTCTTTTATTAGTCTGACGGTTTTGTTATTGTGACTTAAATGTGTTTGTTTTTACTTATGATATGGATCAGAGTTGTTTTTTAATATATTTTAAATCCCTTTTTCTTCATATTAAAAGTGAAAAATATTTTGATTAAATTCTACAAGTGTTCTATGTGTATTTCTTTTTTAAAAAAGAAGAAAATTTTGTGTTTGCTTCCATCTTTTCAAATATGAGGAGCAACAAACTATTACACTTTGACTACTCTTTGTTTTCCAGTGGATTAACTACATTACCAAAACATTTTCTGTAAGAAACAGCCTACATTTCATTTTCATGTAATGGTATTGTGATTTGGATATATCGTTTTTAATTAGGCTGTGATATTATAGGAGGCAGAGTTGAAGTCATTTAAGTGAGTAGTCTAAGGAGCCAGTTGCACTTCTTTTTCTGTTTGGGCTTTTCCTCTGACATGTTTTCATTTTGGGCCTCTGGATTTTGTTGTTTGGTAATGCTGGCCTCTTCTTTTTCTTGCTGATTCTTCTGGAGTGTCTTTTAGTCCATCTTTTTACAGCCACTGGTAGGATTTCTGGATGTCAGCCACTTCCTCTATCTGCTGGTGGTACATACTGGGCAGGAGCTTGTCCTTCCATGATGGCTCCTCCCCTTGCTCCTCTTTCTTGGGTTTCTCCTGCCTGAGGTATTCACTGAGCATGCTGTCGGTTGTGGACATCTTCCTGATGTACTCGTGGATATTCATTGTCCTATCCTCGACCGTGGTTCTGACACTCACCTAGTTTCCTAGTGAAACCCTCCATGCATGATCGGGAGCTTCCTTGTCTTCATGTCAGTGACTTTCACCTCCTCCTTTGGCCAGCTTATTATCCCAGCAGGGTATCTGATCACGGGGAGGGCGTACGTGTTGATGGCCCAGATACTGTTCTTACCATTCAGCTGCATCCTCAGGACTTGCCTGACCTTCTGCAGGTTGTAATCAATCCAGGTGAACAGATTGGTCAGCGTAGTCTTGCAGTCTCAGGTGGTTGCTTCATCTACCAGTAGCTGGTGTTTTGCTTCTCTGATATTCCTGCCAACTCCTTTCTGTGCCCCACTCATGTATTGAGGCATACGCCTGTTCATCTTAGCCACCATGACGCCTGACAGGAGCTTCCATGCGGTACTGAGGCAAGTTATAGGCCGGTTGGATGGAACCGGTTCCTTCTCGGGATCCTTGTGGATCAGAACTGTCCGGATTTCAGTTAACCACTCTGGTTGTCTCTCTCATCAACTAGCAGCTGGTTCATTTGTGCTGCCAGACACTCCTGGAGTGCTGTCAGCTTCTTCAGCCAGTAGGTGTGTAGGGGCCTTGTACTGTCCAACTCAGTGGTTGTTACTGGACCCAGGTCAGGGAGGTTGCTATGGTCTGTTCTTAGATCCATTAGCCACTGAGCATTGCCGTTATGGGTTGCGTCCTTCCGGCATTCAGCAGATAGGGGAACCCTAAAATTGGTGGCTCAGTGTGGGGAAAAGATCACATCAAAAACACACATTAATTTCTATTGAGAGCTCTACTAGCTTTTCTTAGTGTACAACCTATTTACAAAAAAGTGTACAGGCTACTCTTTGTGGATGTACACAACTGAATTTAAAAAGACGTAAGCAGTTGTTTGGCTGATTTCCATCCTCTACACTGGTAGTATACTGTTTATGCTGTGTTTCTTCTAGATTTAAGGGGGTAACAACGTTTTTCACACCACTGTGTGTACAGTATGAAGAAAATCAAACTCCAGAGTGTCTTAGGAGCCTATAAAGAAAATCAAAAATACATAAAATGGTACCTTTGTGCTCTAAAACAGTCCAATTTCATTTAATTTAGTGAGTCTGTGGAGATTGACTCACTTTGGGAGCCACCGAAGAAACTGCAGTTTTTGGCTTTACTGTTCCATCCCTGGAGTTTGAAGCTGGGGTTTACTACTGCTGCTTCCATCTCAAAATGTACTTTTATTACTAATCTGTGAGGAATAGAACAATAGGATATTCAGACATTTTGGAAAATAAACTTCTTCATATTCTTGCATAGAGTTAAATAGCTTTATGCGAGGCTGCTGTGCACATAGGATACAAACCCTCTGTAAGTCTGTTATGTGTCAGTTGAAAAATACAAGAACGTATGAGTCACACATAAAACCTTGAGTGGCACACATCTCTGTGGCTGTCGCAGTGGTTTCCTGAGATTAACATAAAGACTTGAAAAATCTGCATCGAGTAGGGATTAAGAGCCACCACCTCCTAACCCAGCTCTGTATAAAAACAGAGAGATAAACCGCTGACAGGACTCCATTCAAAGGTGACAAGCCACCCCAGCATCCTCACAGCCTAATAACCGAGTCTGTGTAAAAAAGGCAAACACAGTAATCAATCATTTTACAGATGGTTATCTGCTGGTTGCCTGGTGCTGAGCAGTCACCAGGCAACCTCCTGACATCTCATGTTGACCCCAAGAAATAGTTTGGCACGTGAGTGTCTGTTAAAAACGGCAAAGTCTCATTTTTCCTTTCTATTTTTGTTTCGAAGAAAAAAGATAACTTTCTCCCCAAATATCAACATTATCACCCTGAGAGATGACAGATTGTATTTGTTTAAGAATACAATAATATTCTTGTTTTGTTTTGCATTCTTTGCTTCACTTGTATTTGCATTTGCACCCACTCATCCATACACTGCTTCTTTGTGCTTTCTATGCACATTTTAATTACTCAGCATACTCTCAACAGATGCACTGTGGGCAATTTGGGGTTCAGTATCTTTTCCAACAACACTTCGTCATGCGGAGTGGACCGAGCCTGCAGAGAAGGACCAACAATGCAATGTCAACACTCCTCCAATGATTCAAGGGTGTTTCTCCCATCTCTTTTTTAGATTTTTAATTGTCATTTATTGACCATTATAAATGCAGACACGAGATATCAGCAAATAGCCAGTATCAGCCGATGTATCCATATCGTTAAAATATTGTAAAACTAATTAAAAATGCTAGTTTAAAAACTTGTTTGGTGATGTCTGCAATAATACTGGCATATGAAGAAAGCTGTAATAGCTCATTACTGAATTCTGGAAATCTGCAGATGGAAAAGTAATCTAACTTCTAGTCCATTTAAAGTTTTATCATCTTGCATGTACACTACGTTTGCGTGTACATGTACAGTAAAAGCTCCTGAATAGCTGTCAAATGGGAGCGAGGTCAGTTTCTGAATGCTATTTCTGCTCTCAGCTGGGGTCTCCTACAGGTGTTAGACCCACTGACACAGTTGAATCAAACAGCAGAGACATTTAATGAATGATACCTGATGGCAAAAAAAGAAACACGGCATGTGGAGGCAGAGGGAGAAAGGTTGTTAAAGCAAGAACAATGGAGAAAAAGAGGCAGAGGATAACTAAACATAAAGAAGCAAATGCAGGAAAGAAACTGAGCCAGAGGTACAGTACACAGAGACAAAGAAAAAAATTGAGTGCATCCCCCCCCTCCGTGATCTATTGAAGCTATAAATACCACTGTGGGATACATAGATCAGGAACATTTGAGTCATCTGCCATTTGAAGGCTGGTCTAATGCACCCGACCTGCTTTGAACACCCATGCTGAGCCACAAGTGCAGACTGCACGTCAAACTTTAATGGCTCTGGCAGAAAATTACAGGTGAACACGAGGACTGGAAATTAGGTGAGTGCATCGTGAGTCTCGTCAATAACGCAAGCAGCAGGGGGGGAAAAAACAAGAGGGGAAAGATGAACATAACCCATCCACTGACAGACAGACAGAGAGACACAAGTGGAAAAACAAAGAGGCCATTGTGTGTTTGACTGGGCCTGCTCTTCACCATATTGGTTTCCATGAGAACACAAGACTGAGAGAGCGAACAGGTGGTAACCTCAAAGAGCAGAGCAACACATCCTGTTGGCTTCTACAACCAGGAGTCTTACACGTCACACAAACACAGAGCTGCTAATGAAGCAACATGCTGAGACAGGCTTATTTCTCGCAGAGGTTTAGCTCAGTGTGTTAGTATTACGACTGTGGAGGTGGAAGTCGCTGGTTCGAATCTCCAGTTACCCGCTTCCCTTATGAACGGATGAGGGCCAAAGGTAGCCAGCAGAATAACTACTCTGAGTACTGCTGAATAAAATAAGTAGACAAACCTTCATATTTCAGCTATATTTGTGCTTTTAGCCCAATAAGAAACAACACAAGAAAACAAAGGAAAACAGTGAGTTTTTCTTAGGGTTTAACATTCCTACTACCAACATGGGGTCCATGTATGTTAAATATGTTATTAGGACTAACATCGCCAAATAATAATAATGGACTGCATTTATATAGCGCTTTTTCAAGACCGTCAAAGCGCTGTACAATTCCACTATTCATTCACACACTGGTGGAGGCAAGCTACAGTTGTAGCCACAGCTGCCTGGGGCAGACTGACGGAAACGAGGCTGCCATATCGCGCCATCGTCTCCTCTGGCCAACACCAGTAGGTGAAGTGTCTTGCCCAAGGACACAACGACCAAGACTGTCCGAGCCGGGCTCAAACCGGCAACCTTCCGATTACAAGACGAACTGCCAATTCTTGAGCCACGATCGCCACTTAATAATAAATAAATATAAATCAGTGTATCAATAAATAATCTTGTGCTTGGTTAGAGGTGTTGAAGTGATTTCAGTCGGAATAATGTAACAAAAGAAGTTAGATGCCCACATTTCACCGGTTGTAGATTCACGTTAACATGCTGCAGGAGCCAATGCACCAACCAATGTAACAAGTGTAACTAATATGGTAAGAAATGCACTAATCAGCTGTGTTTGGCCCAAAGAATAAAAGCAATACATTTTGGTGAGAAGCTGACTGAAACCACAAAACTTTATTTATGACTGTGATGCCAGTGAGTGAACTACTCATACTTGTACCAGAGGCATCAAGATAAGCATGCAGGTGTTAACCTCAAAGTGCAGTTTACTAAACCTCAGGCAACAAATTAATTTACCAAGAGACACAACAAATAATGGAGGTGAATCATCAGCACTAGCAGCAGCAGAGGAGCTGCCAGTCCTGTTGTAAGAAGCATTAATAGCAACAACTGTACTAATCCCGTGGAAATTTCACAACCAAAAACAGGAGCAGCAACGCGCTCGTGCAGTAAATTAAAATGTAATTTTGCTGTCACAGTACTGCAAAGATTTCTCACTGTCATTACGAATCCAGCACAGCTACACTGTGTTGCAAAAAAATGACATTAATTCCTCTATATCCTTGGATCAAAGCGATCTTGCGCATGCTTCAAAATACACCCATTATTGTCTCACAGGACAAATCGCAATATGTGAAACACAACAAAAGACCAAGGAGCAAGAACAAAGAAAAAAGTATTGACCAAATCATCAGTCTGTTTGAGCACCAACATGTTTACATAGATTACCTCATAGGATTGTGTAAATGTGATAGAGTCACTTTACAGGCTGACATTTACCTAAAACTCCAATCAATCTGATGTGTCAGTGGTTAAGAAATCATTTCCCGGACAACAAGAGCTCAGGAATTAGCACAGAACTGCAGGGAAACACGAAACTATCATTGACAGAGCTCAGTCTATGTCAGGCTCATGGAAACTTAATCGATGAAGCTGTACATAATCTGAATTGCACCAAATGTCAAACTAAGAAGAGTTTGTCTTGAGTAAATGTTGTTGAGTTCAGCTTCCCTCCTTACTCCCATCAGGGGAATACGCCGAAGCTAAATGGAGACTGAACAACACCCACCCCACCTCCACACCACAGAGCTGCTGGGACTGGAGTATCACATACAAGAGCACTTGACTTAAGCTTTTTATAATGCATGGACTCAAATTAAGGACTGTGCCACTAATCACTGAGTTGCTCGGGATAAGGCCTTTGAGAATTTTAAAAGCACAATGAGTAAAGAGCATAAAAGTTAAGGGGCAATTCGACATATTACTACACGTCAAAGTCTGTTAAATGTATCTTTAGAATGTCTGCTGAATAAAATTTGCATATGTTTTGTGTTTCCAGCGGAAATCTGGTCAACAGCTTCCTTCTCTGCATCCTAATTGAGGATAAGAGCTCCTGTAGAGGTTCCATTAGAATACTTTTATGTTTTCTGTGCTACACACAAGAGTTAAAGTGGGCTTGAACGATGTAGGAAAGGTAGAATAATGGCTAAAACTGTGGAATGAGTTCATTTTTCATGTGTTACTGCCTGGAGGTGCTCAATAATAAGAAAGTAATGTCATCCCACAGTCTCACTTACAGCCTCAATCTATCTTTCTCTTCCCAATTCTTGTAATTTGTTCATAGTACAGGTGTCAGTTTTGGATGACCCTTCTTTTTTTTTTTTTCTCCTGTCCTGTTTGGCTCTTTTGCCATCAGAATTATTGTCTAAAGGCAAAGAAAGATGCCCAACGGATTTACTTTACCAAACTGACCATCCCGGCCTTGCCGTATTGGTCTATTTGATTCACCTTTGCTTTTATTGTTTATTTTATTTTCACTTGCTACACACGGGACAGACTTGACTGGGGGAAAGAAAGAGGGAAAGAAAAACAGTGGGGAAGAGGAACGGTGATAAAGGGCAAAACCCCCCAAAAGCAAACAAAACAAACAGACAAAAAATACATATATCAATCACCTGGATCACCTGTTGAGAAAGAGAAAAAAAGCAAAAAAACAGCAATCATCGCGATGATCTATGTGAATATAACAGTAAATACTAAATATTGAATATTATTGTGCCACACGTTGGATGGACAGCGCACAGTGTGCTTTGAGGTAGGAGCCAAAAAGGGTGTAGTTTGTGTGTGTGAGCACCCGTGTGTACACCTGTGAGCATGGACACGCTTGTTTTTAAAAGGTTCCTTCATGTAACGATCTGCTAGGGAGTGTGGGGGGGCCACAGCCCCGTCCTCCAGGGCATGAAGCAGGTATGGAGGAGATCAAAACTCCAGACATCCAGAGGCCCCCAGAACACAAGAGACCAAGGAAGACCAACAGAGGGGCAGCCGCACCACTGTCCCAGAAAGAGCTGAGGAGAGTCCCAGATGAGGGGTCACTCAGCAGCCGCGGAGCAGAAGCCAGGGGGAGTTGCAGTGACGCGCCCGTGAGCTCCGCCGGCAGCCAGCTGTGCCTGAGTGACCGAGCCCCAGGCCTTGAGGCCGAGGGCACCCATCCCTGAAGGGGCCCGAGCGAGCCCCAGGCTCCAGGCCCCGACAAGCAGCCACCAGGAGTGAGCTGGTGTGTACCTGGACGCCCATCCCCGGACACAAAGAACCACCAATGCACCGATGTCTGAGGGAGTCCGCCACTGGCAGGGGGAGTGGTGGGGGGAGATAGGCCTCCAAACCTTGGAGGGCCTAAGATGTCCCCAGAGAGGTGGCGTCTGATACCCAACCTGACATATAGACACAGAAATACAGGCACACCCAGATACAAACATCCATTCCCACCCTCATGCTCTCATATACAATTACTCAACACTCAACCAACGTGGAGACAGACATAAAGAGACGCTGTAAACACGATCACACTCCCCAAGCGTACTCTACGAACCGGGTCTAGGTACCCTTGCCCCTGGAGGGGGAAACTCCACCCAGACCCAGGTAGTGTTACCCCCTTCCCTGGGGTGGAGAGAAGCAGACTGCCCCGACTTGGCAGCAGCAGGGAGGCCCCACAATCCAGACTCCGAACGGACGGCCAACTCCTCCTCCATGTTATCCAAACTTACGTTCTGTGATGTTGTCATTCTTTTTGCTCAAAGAGACGATTCTGAGAACTCACGACCGCAGTGCACTTCCCAAGATTTGATCCAATTTGCGCTCAAGGGTGTTATTTGAGCTAGCCCCTCCAGATGTAATCCAGTTTTCCACTAAGAGGTCTTGTTCTGAGTATTCACGGCAGCCGTGCGTTCTCCAAGATCTTCTCCGTGCTGCACTCAATGAGCCCATTTTTAGAAACTCACGCCTCGTCCCATCATTTCAATCCCAGCGGGCAGCCTTGTGGGGGTTTGAACAGCCGGTTCCACTTCCTTAATTCTTCGATAAGCCAGGGCCAAGCCAGCTCCGATCAGCAAGAACCCTGTTATCATGGTTCCGAATAGATAGATATCTTCAGCAGTCAGGCTCACCCGAGCCCAGACTTCTCAAGACACAAGACAATAGACACACAGGCTGAGTTCTTCCTCCACCTCTCCTATATCTCCCACACCTGCAGAGTTAGTTCTTGGAGAGAGGAGACCTCCTACAAGACGTAACAGCCTCCCCCACCAGTTGAAGAGCCCCCCAGGTGGCTTGATGCACTGGCGGCAAGGCTGAGCCCCCATACACCCATCCACCCACAGCCCCGGCGACACACCAACCAGGACCCAAGCCTCCAAGGCCCAGCCAGGGCCCCAGCAACCTGTTAGGTTACATTAGAGACAGCAGACATCAGTTTAAGCTGATTCACTCACCAAATTCTACCTTTTATTCCAGCTTAAAACTGTCTAGGTGTTTGAAATAAGCTGTGATAGTTTATGTAACATCTGCTTTTATCTTGTTGAATTGAGCTGGGTGAATCTACAAAGAATAATAGCACATATCAGCTGATAACTTTGTCCGTACACAAAAAAGCAAACCCACTGGAGTTTACAACACCCCGTAAAAAATTTTTAAAAATGCATTTAAGTATTAAGTCTAAGTGGGTCTCTGTGCATCTCCACCTTATCTTAGGCTTCCCCAGCCTGTCAAATGGCTATACTGTAAATGGTTCAAAGCTGAAATTATTTAAAGTATAGTAAGGAATCTTGTGATTCCCACGTTCATACTTGCAGCATGTTTAAACTGAACCATTCTATTTACCAGGGTGTCCGACTAGAACTGGACCATTTTTGACACAAGAGAAAGAAAATAGTACTGACAGTTCAAATTAAGAGCAATGAAAGTATTTCATATGCATTTTGTACATGTGCATGTGTTGGGAATATTTGATTTAAACTTTTCTGTGAAGTTTCTGAAACAGCAAAGAGATTTTTAGAGTCTTTCTATAGTTTTTAGGGAACAAAATGGGGAATTATCTGTTTTATTTCAGTCTGTGCACAAAGGACCTTAGTTGAATAACAGCATGCCAAGCCTTTTCTCATGACGGTAGCGATTTTAATGGTGAAACAATATTTGTACTCTGTCAATAAAGATAGTGAGTCAGACAAAAGAAATCAGACAAATAGAAAAAGAAGCATCTCTTATAAAACACAAACAACCAAGATGATTGTTGCATTTAAAAATATGAACCACACTCATACGTTCATCAATTAAAAAAATAAAATCAACCGAACAAAATTTCAAAATGTAATATTATTAAAGTCGTCGGCATTTAAAAAGCTGCGAGCTGCAAGAAGAATGAGGCTCTTCAAAGTGAGCGACGCAGCAGTAGGTATGGCTGATGCATCTGCGTTATGTAACCTTAACAGTAGGGAGATTGCATGTGCATGTAAGTATGTGAGCCCACATGTCACACATGAATCAAGGCAGAGAGAAATTTCGTAATTAAATTAGGGGGAAAAGGTACCCGTCTACTGCATCACAGCTGGAACAGCTGGCCCATTACACATGAAATAACTGCCATCTTACTGTATGTGCGTGTGCATGACTGACACAGACCATCAACGCTGTGTGAGATCACACCTTCCTACACACATGCTAGCACAGTGAAACAAATTTAAAGTGATGCTTAACATTCCAAATAATTTGCTGCAACTGCTATTACAAATTAAAACACACCATATTTGCCTTTATTTGACAGCTGACTGTATACACTTGACATCGTAGTTAACCACTTTAACTATTTGGTCATTAAGCACCCCTTCACAAATGTAATGCTGATTAATTTTTGAGAGTGGCACTAAAAGCTATGTTACACAAACACAAAATAAAACATAACCAAGAGTTTATAAACCCGGCAGCATGCCTGTTGAAAATGCTAACTGAAGTAATGAAGTGAAGTCATCAGCTGCAGGAAGACAGCAGAGGAGGTATCAGACACTACACCACATGCAAGTGTCTCTTAAATCTTTTTATACCACATAATACAGTACTGTGCAAAAGTCTTAAAGTCTCAAGTCACCCTTCATTTCTTTATATTTTGCTAGATAGATAGATAGATAGATAGATAGATAGATAGATAGATAGATAGATAGATAGATAGATAGATAGATAGATAGATAGATAGATAGATAGATAGATAGATAGATAGATAGATTTCTGCATCTGTTAATATAAATGTCCTCTAATGATGAGAAGCTGCTGTAAATGATCTGTTGGGCAAATGTTACCACATGTTTTCGACCTCAAAGCAGTTGCTGTACCACACAATTACAGCAGATGTTGTAGTGTAGTTATACTTTATCAAACTGGTCTTGAGCAATAGTTCTTTAGGTGTTTTGAAGGTCTCTCAAAGTCTTTGTTTGGATATGGGCTGGTTTTTCATTCAATATCAGTCCAGTTCTTGTACCTGACCATTTTGTTTGTTCAGCTACTGAACATTAGCCCCAACTCCTTTGAGTCTAGGCATAACAAACAACTTCAGAGAACTAATTTAAAGCCAGGTCCTTAAGAAAAAATGAAGCAAAGACCTGACACAGGACCTCTGTGTTTGCCTTATATACTGCATTTCCATTTATATTTGCACATTTCAATAAATCCCTCCTATTTTCCTTTTGGGTAAAGAAATGATGGGTGGCCCAAGACTTTCTGCACAGCACTGTGTATGCTGTGGTTGTCTGTTTTTCCATTTCTATATCTTTGAATATCACATACTGGTAGTTTTGATTATTTTTTCTCTGTCAAAATGTCTTGATCCAGGGGAGAAAATAAATTACAATTTGTTGTGCATATGAGAACACAGCATGTCTGTGGGATACTGAGCTTCAAAAAGTCTTCATACGACTGTGTGAACGATCGTAGTGGAGGTAGTGAAGGTGGATGAGTTTAAATACTTGGCCTCAACCATCCAAAGCAACGGAGAGTGAAAAAGAGAGAGAAGAAGAGAGAGAAGAAGAGACTGCAGGCAGGGTGGGGTTATCATTAATCTCTGGCTCTCTTTCAGTGTGCCTTTTGTCCTGATTTCTTCCCCTCACCCCAACCAATCACAGCACATGGTTGTCCCTCCCTGAGCCTGGTTTTGAGGGAGTTTTCTTCCTGTCAAATGGGAATTTTTCCTTTCCACTGTCGCCAAGTGCTTGATGATAAGGGGTCTTTTGACTGTTGGGGTTTTATACCTTACAGTATAAAGTGTGTTGAGGCAACTGTTGTTGTGATAAAACTGAACTGAACAGAGATGAGTGTCAAGGGTGATTAATGACAGCAGCAAGAGTGAAAGGGAAGGTTTACATGATGGTATGATCTATGGATCAGAGTTGAAGATGTTAAGACTTTCACTGAGGGTAACCAGGATGGACAGGACTAGAAATGAGTACATCAGAGGGATAACTTAGGTTGAACTCTTTTAGACAGACTAAGAGAGACAAAACTGAGATGATTTGGACATGTACAGAGGGGGAATAGTGGATGTATTGGAGAAAGGATGTTGAATATGGAGCCACCGGGCAGGAGGAACAGAGGAAGACCTCAGAGAAGAGTCATGGATGTAGTGAATGCAGAGGGTTGGTGTGACAGAGGAGGAATAGGGTTAGACGGGGCAAAGAAGCCAAAAGAAGACTGTGTGTTGACCATCCATCCACCCCGACCTCCTCAATTTATTACATTTCCCACCTGACTTTGTACTACAGGCAAAAATAATCCTTTTAGCTCCTGGTAAATGTAAAACATACTGTTTTGGGCATTTGTTGAACTTACTAATACCACTGTCACCCCAGAACAACAGAAGGGTGATGACTCTGCTTATTTGCTATGACATAATAATAGAATTTAGCTTTTCTCTGTTGATACTTTGTGAGGACTTTTTTTCTTTACATTTCTTTCTTAAATTTGCTTTTTTTACTCTGCTGAAATGACTCATGCAGCATAACAGCAAGTATGTGAGCTTTGGAAATCCATGTCTTTATGCATAGAAGCTACTTAGTCTTATTATGCAAGCAAAATGATTAATAACAAGACAAGAGAAAGATTGTATCTTAAGAAATTATAGCTTTGGTGATCACCGGATGCAGGCCGAAGATGAAGAGTTACAATTATGTGTAAAATAAAGTTTCACAAGACTCTGCAGTCCCTTACTGTTTCCACAGGAAGCAGCCAGGTGCTGACAATCAAATACACTTGATTAAGTCATCATCATTAACCGATCATCACCTCTATAAAAGCAGAAGTTTTGGCAGTTTGCACATCTGGAGGATTCAGATGTGTTTTAACATAATGCCACAATCTTCCCAGGAGTGAATGTCCCAACAAACCCATCCAATTTGTTGTGTATATGAGAACACAGCATGTCTGTAGGATACTGAGCTTCAAAAAGTCTTCATATGACTGTGTGAACGATTGTAGTGGAGGTAGTGAAGGTGGATGAGTTTAAATACTTGGCCATCCAAATCAACGGAGAGTGAAAAAGAGAGAGAAGAAGAGAGAGAAGAAGAGACTGCAGGCAGGGTGGGGTTATCATTAATCTCTGGCTCTCTTTCTCAGTGTATCTTTTGTCCTGATATCTTCCCCTCACCCCAACCAATCACAGCACATGGTTGTCCCTCCCTGAGCCTGGTTTTGAGGGAGTTTTCTTCCTGTCAAATGGGAATTTTTCCTTTCCTTTCCAAGGTTGGACCGTGGAATGGTAAGAGAAACTGCAAAAAACCAAAGAGCTACATCTCACACTCTAAAGGCCTCAGTTAGCATGTTAAAGGTTAAATGTTCATGACAGTGCAACTAGAAAAAGACTAAAAAAAAATAAGAGTTGTTTGGAAAGGTTACCATGAGAAAGCTTCATCTCTCTGTTAAAGAAAGAAAGAACCAGTGAGAAGACGTTAAGAGAGCAGTGCATAAACAAATGCTCGCAAACCTCTATGAACTGAAGCAGTGCTGTAAAGAAGAGTGTTCCAAAATTCCTCCACAACGAAGTGAGAGACTGATAAAGTCATACAAAAAACGATTACTTCATACTGTTGCTGCTAAAGGTGATTCTACATGCTCTACGTGCATGTTTCTGCACACACTGACGCGAAAAATGTTCCTTTTCACATCAGTGTGTGCAGAGCTGCTAATAATACAAACAAATGCTGAGGAAATTAACTGCTTTAATTATCTATTTTGATAGTGTGTAGTGGTTAAACCAGTAATCTGACTTTAAGATAAACTAAACAGTAAAGTGGATAATGGAAGAGTGGATGGTGAAGAGTTTTCATATCTTCATTTGAATTATTGCTAAAGTAATAATTTCTTACCGCAGCATCACCGACAGGATCTTCAGAGCTCGTTTAAGCCACAACAAAGAGTCCAAGTGACACGTTTATGTCCACTGACATGCAGCTTTGGTTCACCACACGCACCCGCACTGCCCTTTTCAATCAGCGTCAAAGCTGTTCATTCTATGAATAAGAAGAGTGAGCTATTTTCATCTGACGCCCCAGTGTGGCTCTCAAGTCACCCATGTTAACAGTAATTTGGACCGACAGGTGCATGGTTATGTGTATGCGTGCGTGTGTCAGATAGCCTTGGTGTGGCACAGTGGGGTCCTAACCTCCAGCTGCTCACTGTGACAACAGCCTGTCCGACCGCATCACCCTTTCACATTCACACACCGACACACGCACATGTTCTCCGCCTCCGTTTTCTTCCATCTTTAAAAAGCTGCCACTCTAGCTTTTGTAATTCAAAGGTGGGTCCATATTTGATGCCAGCCGCGCCAAAAACAAACAAACAAACAAAGAAAAAACTGAAGAGTGTGATGAAAATCTCCTTTTAGCTAGCTAGGTAGCATGCTAACAAACTAGCATACCTGCTAACAGAAAAGTAGGTTTTTAGCTTTTCTATGGATTACTTTCATTGCTTTAACAACCTGATTAGTGGGTTTAAGTAAAGATAAGCAGCTGTTGCGGTCTACTCACCACAAGTTGGTGAACATAGCGGAGCACTCAGTGCAGAGATGTCAAACTCATCTTACATGCAGCACTGAATCTGAGCCCTGAGACGTCAAAATATGAGAATGGAAAAAAGATAAATGAAAGAAGTCTGTCAACACAGCTCTTTTAGCTTGAACACCAAGAAATAAAAATGTAAAACTACAGAAAGTTCTGGTAGTTCATTTCCCTGAATGTGCTATAATTATAAAATAGAAAGTTTCTGTTCATTGATGGGAAATGTTCTGGGTTTTTTTTACTGTCCCAAAAAAACAGAATTGAGTTTTCTTAGATTAAATGTAGTTAATGGCCCTGTGTATGGATAAATCATTTTTCAATACCAAACAGATGTTTGCAGCAGCCTAAACACTGAATTAAGTATTTATAGTAGGTGTTATATTAGTGGTAACTACATCAATGCTAGATCTTTTCCGCAGGAAAACGATGTTCGTGCTACGTAATCCCTCCCTAGTCAGAGTGTGCAGACAGATAAAAAGCCCTGATGTCTTCCTGATTAGAAAGGTATACTAACGCTAATGAAGCTCTCTCTGTTTGGGTTGCACAGAGATAGTTGAAATGAGGGCAAATCAGTGCTAAATGTAGTGAAAACAACGTCTTCACAATGACCCAACACAGTGCATATATATATATATTTTTTTTTCTTTGGCTCTCGGAGGAGGCGGACGGACTTTTTCTCCTCTCCCTTATCTTCCCTGCTAGTTCTTATGTCCTTGTCTAGTCTCGTGTTTTTTTTGTATTACTTTCCCTGGAACACTCTCTCACAGTCTGTGTCTAAAACCTAAAAGAGAATTATGGATTTGATCAACTGGTCTCTGAATGCTATTGACACCCTTTAATGAGAAGTCTGGGCTCGGGAGAACCCGAGTGCCCTGGAGGGACTTTCCCTGCCGGATACACGATGGACGGGTGGCAGAGGATCGTGTGCCTGGCGGGACTGTCGATCGAGAACGCTGAAGATATCTACCTATTTGGAACCATGATAACAGGGTTCTTGCTGATCGGAGCTGGCTTGGCCCTGGCTTATCGGAGAATTAAGAGAGCGGAACCGGCTGTTCAAACCCCCACAAGGCTGCCTGCTGGGATTGAAACGACAGGTGCGACTTCTCAGAAAGGGCTCACTGAAGGCAGCATGGTTAAGAGCTTGGAGGCGCTTACGACTGCAGTGAATGCTCAGAATAAGACCTCTGAGCGTATGTATGTTGGATTACATCAGGAAAGAATCAACTCAGAACAACATCTCTGGGCAGAGCTGGATTACATCTCGGATCAGTTGGCTGCGGTCGTGAGATCTCAGAATCTGCTCTGTGAGCAAAAGAGTGACAAGACCACAGAATTGACGGCTAATAACATCACGGAGAAACTCACAGCTATTAACGGGAGATTGAGAGACCAGTGTCGGAGTGTTAAAAACAGCTTGAAATTCTCACGAGTTGTTTGCAAAAGAAAAATCACCATCATAATGCGTCTACCCCTTCGGCGCCAGCTGTGGGCTCAAGGCTGGAGCCGAACAAAAACTCCCTGATAACGACTGTGTTGAGTCTGTTCCTTCCCATTCCATACAAGGCCACCTGGGTTGGCTGGAAGACTGTTTACTTAGCCTGGCAGGGCGAAGGACACTGTCTCAGCTGAACTATAGACACGCACACACATACATATACTGATACTGATAAGCACTCACTGACACATCACCCTCCCTATCCAACGCCACCTCCAACGCTTACCTCACCCATGATGTGGACATCGGGTCAGTTGGAGGCGCAGTCGAAGATTGCAGCGGTCCCAGATCAGATGTACACACTGGAACACTATCCCATGCTGTGTTTATTGTGTTATGGTGTGTTGATACCTGTGCATTCCTGTATTATCCTTCTGTGTTACACATTTCGATGTTTTTTTTTCCTCGCTTCCTAGCCTGACCTGTCTCCCCAATGTGATGATTTTTGTATTTTATGTACGGTCGGCAAGGTCTGTCATCTCGGTTGTGGGCAAAAGACCTGCAACTGACAAATAAAGGCTATCTCTCTCATATAGGTTATACATCGAACGTAAGAGTTCGACTTGTTCTCTACTGTATAACACCACAGTTACTATCTACCTAAACAGAAGCCTTGAAGTACAAAGACATTTCCATTTTATGAGAAGATTAAAGACAACATGTCCTTCTGTTGTATGGACAGAGGACAAAGCCCTGCCTACAGGTAGCTATCACCTGATTTTCCCGGTCAGGCTACAGCAGAACACTTTGTGTGCTGTTTGTAAGCACTGAGACGGTCTCCACTTTTATTTATAAGTTATTTTATTGACTTTATGGAGTTTGCAGAAAGGTATGATTGCATTCCTCTCTCATTCTTTATTTATCTCTCTTTATGGTCTCCCCCTGTTGTGATTTTTATTCGTTTCAGTCCATCTTTCTTGTAATTTTCCCCGGATCCCTTCGCTCCTGAGAGCAATATCGGTAGCAATAACTGTTTTGTCTATCTTCACTTTTTCCCCTCTGCCAGCGTTATACAGTTTCTCTCTCTCTCTCCATCTCTCTCTCTCTCACACACACACAAACACACACGCACGCACACACACACACACACACACACACACACACACACACACACACTGGGGTCCTTGGCTGCCTCTTGACTTACAACAAAACACCACTGTAGCACTCTGCGGGAAACTCCTTCAGCCACATCACTCACAGCAGGGGCCACACACACATTCAGTCCTGCCAGTCGCCTTAACACAAATTAACTGGAATAGTAGGACCTATGGGCAAAAAGACACAACTGTGTCTACGTGTGTCATCCATGTACGTATACGGTATGCCACTGGGCCTGGCGTGAGTTCCTGTTACCGCTCGCTGACCACTTTCTGACTTCACGCTCTTAAACGTCATAAAAAATTAGACACTCTGGTGCTGGTTACTTAGATATTGAGTCCATTTGTTTTTTACAACATGCATTTTCCATTCAACCAAGAGTTGCAGGCGATACTGAAGTGATTGATGTTTATATTTTTTTTCTTCATTCTCTAGCCTGTTAAATAAATCTTAAATTTATATGTGATTGAGTCTCATTCATCCTTCCCCTGAGCTGCGCTGTGACATTTTACATCAAGAGAAATTGCAGTAAAGAATAGTTGCAGTAAAGCAGTTGTCATTCTGTGATTGCTTAAAAAGATTACAGGGTGAACTGAAAAAAGCAAACCTACTTTTACAAGTTGCTATTTAACGTAATCGTTAATCAGTTACTTAATTTCTTTACTTAATTTCTTTACTTTTCTTAAGAAAGCTGTGAAAGCTGAATATGGTTGAATTTTAATTGTATGTAGGACAAAGCAGGCCCTTTGAACACAGCCTGTGGGGCTTTAAGAATGACTGATAGTCAAAATGCACTATTAGGAGTAAAGACTGAGCTATAAAATTAAAATATTATCTTTGTTTTTCCAGACAAGAAATGATTTTTATTCCCCCCTTTCACAAGCTCTGCAAGCAAAAGATTGAAGATCTGGTCTGAGCTTATATTTAATCATGTAGTGCACTCTGTCTGCTCTAGATCACATGAAATTTAAGGGAAAACAAAATATGAGATAAAAAAAAGTCATACCAAATAGAATCTTTTATTCACTCACCAGCCACAATATATTATTTAAATATTTAATTAACCAACCTGTCATGATCCAGACGACCTGCTGAAGTTCAAACTGAGTACAGAATGGAGGAAGAAGTGTGATTTAAGTAACTTTGATTGTGGTTGTGGATTTCACACAGGCTGCTCTGAGTATTTTAGAAACTGCTGATCGGATTTTCCGACACAAACATCTCTAGAGTTTACAGAGCATGTTCAAGATCGCAAGAAGAGAAATATCCCGTGAGCGGCAGTTCTCTGGGAGAAAATGCTGTGTTGATGCTTTGAGCTGGTAAGAAGGCTATGGTAGCCTAAATAACCACTCGTTATAATCAAGGTGTGCAGAAGAGCATCTCTGAATGCACAGCAGCAGAAGACCACACTAGGTGCCAGCCGAGCATAAATGACACTAAAGCTTGGATCCATCATGCATCCTACATTTTCGGCTCCTACTGAGCATCATTTTAACTCTTGCCTGAGTGTTGTTGCTGACTGTATCCATCCCTTTATGACCACAGCGTACTACCTTCTGATGGCTGTTTCCAGCAGGACAACAAACCATGTTGATAAGTTCAGATCATCTCAAGGTGGTTTCCTGATCATGACAGTGATTTTTTGTACTCAAATGGCCTCCACACAAGTACCAGATCTCAGTCGAACAATAAGAAAGGCTGGTGTGAGTCTTGATAGCATAAGATTTATGGCAACAGCTGAATATATCTAAAAATTATTATTTTGTCATAATAGAAGTATTAAAATAAGAAAAAAATAAAATAAAGTTGGATTGATTGACTGAAGGCAACATGTGTCCAGAGGTGAGAGGCCATCTGGTGACTACATGGTCTGGGCAAGAGCTATTAAAGCAGAACAGCAGCTGGTCACCATGACCTGGACTCCATCCAGAGGACCCCAGCCAGAAACTGGAGGGTAGTCGCTAAAACACACAGGTCTGAGTCCAGCTGCTGTGACTGATAAATGAATGCACAGATACGGTTGGGGAAAACCCCGAGGCAGGAAAACAGGACATGTTGCACTTTATGGACAGATGGGCATAAGAAGAGAGGAATGGAGCGCAACAGCCAAAATATGAGCACATGACAGATTGTTACAGCTGTGATGGGCCATGTGAATAAATGAATGGGATTTAGATGTGAGCTGAATCTGCAGAGTATATTTTTAAAAAAGCCTCAAACTTAGGATTTGTGGACGTTGCTCATACTGGTGTCACAGTAGCTAAAGGTTACATTTGTAATCAGCAATTGAGTGATACTGTCTGAAGGGTGAGTCACTGACGACTTTCTGGATTTTATAAAGTCGTCTGAATTCATGATTTGGAATTTTTTTTTAAGACTAATTTACTTACATGTTCACTTACTTAGAAACTACTATGGAAGCCCGTACAAAAAAACCGTATTGATAACTAAAAATTTCGAGTTATTTTCTCGAAGTTTTGACTTATTAACTTGAAATTTTGAGAAAAGAAAATGTGAAATTTCGAGATATGGATACTTTTTTTTGTGGCGGAATTCGCACTCAAAACTGGATTGTGAGCTACCAATATATAGCAACAAATTGGCGCTTTCGAGAGTACATTTGCTGATAGTAACACCAAGTGATTCAGCTAATAACAGAAGGATTTCATCATTTGCGAAGCCACGCTAAAAATACTCAGGAATTTGTGCATTCATGACTGGCTGTAATACTGTATTAGTTAAGTTAGTATTGGCTAAGCTAATACTAGGTTAGCTGTAGCATTTGTAGCTGAGGGCTTCAGCTTCCGGGTAACAAGTAAACAACGTCATTCACGTAGATTACTGATTGGCAGCGCTAACTTGAAATTTGAGTCGCTTTTTGAGTTAATAAGTCAAAATTTTGAGTTATGGTTACTTTTTTTTTTTTTTTTAATTGTCGAAAATAGGCTTCCATAAACTACAGTTAATATATCCCTGATAAAATGCAAAAACCACATTAATACCACCTACTCATGGAAAAACTACAAAACAAAAAGCAGGATTGTCAGGATTGACAGTTAAACATAAAAAGAAAAACACATGCCTTCAGCTGATTAAATTACGAAATTTAAATAGGAAACTAGGTCTATAGTAGGAACATTTCAATTAATTTCTAATAAATGAAATTTTCATAATTTAGAATTATCATCTCAAAGTTTTCCCTTGATAACTTTTTCTCAATTTTGACTTTTTTTTTTCCACCAGAAATTAGAGTTCGTAAGTTAAAACAGTAATATACCTACCTTGAAACCCAAAGTCAGTAACATAGGTAGTAAGGTAAGGCTGACAATTCAAGCAAAGGGCAGACAAAACCCAAGTCCAAAATCCAGCCCGAAAGTGGAACACAGAGAATTCTGGGAACTGAGATGGAGGTGCAAAGACAACAAGCTGCATAACCACACACACACACACACACATACACACACTGAGGCGACTGATTTATTATAGTCATAGAGAACTGGTAGATACATTTTAAATTCTGAAAAAAAGTCAAAATTCTGATTAATGTTTGAATTCCGAGAAAAAGATAAATCTGAATTTTGAAATTAATGCTCAGAAAAACAGAATTCTAAAAAATAAATCAAAGTTTAGTGTTACTGAATTGAGAGAGATTGTGAGATTAAGATCTGAATTCTAAGAAAAGAATCTGTAAAAAAGTTTTCAGTTTGTCAGAATTCTGAGAGAAAAAGATAACTCTGACTTCTGAGAAAATAAAATCTTAAAAAATGTCTACATTTTAAGATCAAAGTCTAATTTCTGAGAAAAAATATCTAGATTCTGAGATATGTCCAAATTTTTTTAGATTAAAGCCTGAATCCTGAGAAATAACTCAGAATTCTAAAATAAATCTAAATTCTGAGATCAAAGGCTAAATGCCAAAAGAAACTTATGAGAAAAAAGTTCTGATTTTGATACAATTCTGAGAAAATATAGAGAAAAGTCATAAAAATTCTCCCAAACTCATGGTCCATTTTTTCCTGTGTCCCGAAATCTTCCATGGCAGGCACAAGCATGGAAAAAGAACAGAAAAAGAAAACAGCAGCAGAAACACAAAACCCACAGGGGAAATAAAAATGAAATAAAGTCTAAACTCGCACAGGTGCAGAAATTGGGGAATAAAAAATAATAACTAGAAACATTTGGCTGTTTGTTTTGACTAAATAGGACTTTACGAGCTCCACAGAAAGGTAATGAAGGAGATTATTTTAAAATGTTTTTAGAGCACAGTCATTCCAACTCATTATGATATCACAGCAGTATACCCACTCACTTCAAGCTTCACTTGGACTGTGAAGAGGGGCATTTGCATTCCCATCAACCAAAAGCTCTCTGTAGTCCATCAATTTGCTCTCTTGTGCTCTTTCAGCCTCCCTCTCCCTCTTGACCTTTCACTGAGACCTTTAATCAAAGCAGAGTTATGGCTCCCTGGAGCTATTGCTAACTACCGAATCACACAGCCTCAGTGCAGCAGGGATTTGGTAGGCCTGAAAAGTCAGTGTCCTCCTCTTAATCCTACAGCAGCGTGCTGAATAATGTATGTTTTTTCCTGCTTGGGAAAGAAACTAGCGTGCCACTGGTGATTCAGCGTGTGATTCAATCTGAAAAAAAGCTCCCTAAGACATTAGTTCAAGAGAAACAAGAAGAAACAAGGGGAAAATCATCGCGGCCTGTGAATGGTGTAGAAACTCCTCAGTGCGACAAGATCAGCGTTGAGATGAGTCATTGCTTCAGCTCATCAGATCTGGGTCAGTGCAGATCAGAAAGTTTTACAGTGACAGCTAGATTTCTATGAATTTAACCAGTTCCATGAAATATTTGCACCATTCTGAACAGGATCCAATAGTAGTTCATATATAGTGTCATATGATTGTTGGGATTTTCTCTGTAATCGCTATATTATTGTAGGGTCTTTTCCTTACAATATAAAGCGCCTTGAGGCAAAGTAAGCCTGCTTGTTGACCACAGATGACTTGGGAGTGAAAGACCCAAAATGACAGATGACACCATCTGCCAGTGATAACAGTGATTCCCTGCTTTATATTTTTAGCAGTTTAGAAAAAGGAACATCATGTTGTATTCAGTCTCACTTGACGCTTGCTTTTCTATAGAGCTGGACCGCTTTTTGTAACTAAAAGAAGTCGCCCCCTGGTGGCCATTATAAAGAATGCTGGGCTTAAGGGTTTTCTACATTTGCTTCAGGGAGCTCGGGTCACTGAAAAAGCCTCACACATCCTTCTTTATGCTTCACAGTGGGAACCATACGTTCAGATATTATCCATGAACCCTCTCTTACACAGATTTGTACTCACCAGATCAAACTCAGAACTTCCACTGGTCTAGATGTCCATCTCCCGAGCACATCTATCAGCAGGGATTTCTTTATCAAGCCCGATTCACGCAGCCTCCTCGGAACAGATGAGATGAGGCTGTGATTTGACCTCTGTGAAGGGCTGATGCTGGCTCCAAGCTGAGCTGCTGTTAATTGGTGATTTCTGAAGCTTTAATAAACTTCTCCTCTGCAACAGAGGGAACCCTCGCCTAAATGGGCCTCGTGAGAGCCGGTTTCATCACAGCGTTAGATGGTTTCTGCTACTGCACTGTTCCTGAAATTTTCCCCATTGACTGTCATTTCCTAAATTAATAATGAGATGCTGTTTCATTGTGGCGCCTGGCCGTCAGTGCCGCGATGTGGATTACTACAGATATGTGGGTGCCACCGCTACGTCAGCACAGCACATCTGATGTTCCCAAAAGCACTGCGAAGGAAAGGAAGACTAAAGAGAAATTATTAGGTGATTTTTTTTTCTTTTTTAAGCATCACGCTCGAGGGAAACCCAGCGGCTGTTTTGTGAAGGGATGTGTAGGTGTGTGTGAAAGTGAGGGGACAAAGAGAGAAGGGAGGGGAGTGAATGGGTGGGAGTAGTATTAGTCATCCACTCTCACTGCTGAGATGTTCCAGCCTGTGCGTGCACGGGGATTTAACCCAGCAAAAACCTGTGCATCCTGGTCTTTAATAGCCCCACCGAGCCCACAGTTTAGGGTTTTTGTACTTCTAAGGATTCACTTTACATCTTCCTAGTATGTGTGAGACCTAAGCATAACCAGGCACCACTGCCCTAAATATCAAGACGTTACACAACTCAGTCTCCTCAATGTGAATCGCCTGTCCTCTGGTGACTTTCAGCCCAGACTACACGAGGTAGAGGAGGAGGAGGAGAAGAACATAGCCTCATGTTGGAAATGCATCAGTGATGTAATACAGTTTGACTTTGGTGTGCTTTGTCATCACAGAAGCAGAAGAGAGAAAAGTGTGAGTGCTGCAGAAATGGAGTCGATCAAGACAAACACACACACACACACATACTGAGGGAAGGAGAAAGTGAAACAGACACACCAGCTTTGCGCTACAAAGCATACCAAAACAGCGAGATGAAGTAAGGGCTCACAATTACCCATGGTGCATTGCCGGAAAGATGAATGAAGTCGGACATGGAGAGGGCGTCAATGAAAGCACACGTGTATACGCGCGTTTCATCTGTATTCTGATCATGCGGCGTGATTCATACATAACGATGTGCACAGCACAGAGAAGGGAAGCGGCACGCTTTAACTGAAGGCAGCATGAGTGTGTGCGTGCGTTGTTGTGCATCAAGAGAAATCACAAGCTTGTTCGCTATTTTATTCATGTGGCTCACAGTGAATGAGGGAAAAATGAGGAGACAGGAGAAGAGAGGAGCAGGGAATAAAAAGACGAGGAGACAAAGAGGAGGGAAAGGTTGTCGGAGTGCTTGTGGACCGGCTCGGGAGTTTCCTGCACTTAAGGTGCGATGATCCAATTGAGCTCAAAGTGAGTCTGGAGAAAATATGAGCTCTGTCCTTGTTTATTTATTTATTTATTACGCCCGGAAGGAGGTGGTTTGCATCACGCATCCATATTCAGACTCATGGAGGGGGTTACCATTACCACACCAATTACGGCATTAAGTGGTTAACAGTAGGCGGTCTGAGAGTTGTTGAGGCATATTAATATTTAAAAGTTCAAATATAACATCACGACACAACCTTGCCTACCATCTTTCAATAATAGCTGTAATGTTTCTAAGACATGTCTAAAACTGACACATCTGGTCTGTGATACATCAGTAATATCGGCCCAGTTTAATAGCGTGAAGATTTTGTAATTACAGATGTAAATGTAAGTAGGGCTCTGACTATTTCAATTCAATATTATTTACACAACGCCAAATCGCAACACCAATTAGCTTTATATTGCGAAGTCAAGACCCTAGAACCACAACACTCGACAACCCCCCTTCGAGCAAGCACTAGGCGACAGTGGTAAGGAAAAACTCCTTTTTAACAGGAAGAGCCAGCAGAGCCAGGCTCATGGAAGGGCAAATGCCACGTAATTCTTTAAAGGGGCAATTTGTGAGTTTCTTTTATCATCAGGACAACATTCTTTCTAATGGCCAACAAGGGGGCGGGGAGCTCATGGTTGGGAAGTCTGGCTGTATAGAAGCCACAGGGAAAGTTTTCTGACAAATCTGAGTGCTTGGTCTTTAGATCCAAGTCCTTTCTGAATACAATTTGAAGTAGATTTTGCGTAAATTATTGTCATTATTGCAGTCAGAGAGGTGGGTAAACCTGAGTATAGTCGCTGAGCATGAATGCCAACTTGGGGTTCGACTTGATAGCACGACCTACATTAAACGAAACCTTTGTCCAAAAACCTCTTATGTTTAACTGTTTTCCACTTTTTCTCAGTCATTTTAGCCTTTTTGGCAGGGTGAAGGGAGTATCTGCCATCAAACAAGAAGACAGCCGCATGTAACTACGACGGTGTTTGCTAGTTCACCTTACATGCATTAATTTAATAATGTGGTTAGCCTACTCAACGTAAATTACAAACGAACAACATTAAGCTAGTCGCGTAGAGAAGAACGGCTGCTGCTGCCATCATCATCCTCATCATTTCTGCTACACTGTGTCCCGAATTCTAAATATTGAGGATAAGAACAAACCAACACTGGCCCAGAAGAGTGCAGTCAAACAATGATTTTATTGAACACAGGCGTGGAAAGATATACACTGCAACACATCAGCATAGATTTTCGCCCAAAAATACACTTCAGACTGCTTTTAATACATCAGGGTTCTGCCCCTTCATGCGTTAACAAGAATATGACATGCATCAGTTACAGTAAATGGTCAATTAAAAAGCTAAAAACAGACAGAGAAGTTCCTCTTTCTATCACATTCTTCCATACATGGCAATTTGTTTCACCCTCCAGATGGTCCCTGTGGGCTTGCAAGCTTCTCGACTCTTCTTCTGTCACCTGTTACTAGGCAAACTCAAAT
The DNA here is from genome assembly GCF_018398535.1 of Haplochromis burtoni. Lineage (NCBI taxonomy): Eukaryota > Metazoa > Chordata > Actinopteri > Cichliformes > Cichlidae > Haplochromis > Haplochromis burtoni. The sequence continues at coordinate 291,233 of NW_024582680.1, read as the reverse complement.
GCAGTTAGAAGGTAAATGAATTCCAGGCCTTTGGCCTGGCCTATCTTTATGATCATTTATGTTTGTAAGCGTGCATGCCTTTTTAACCTTCTGCTGCTCCAAGTCACTTACACCATGTGATAGGTTTGTAGCTTGAACCTATTCGCTGGAACGTTAAGGACAATTTGCTACCCAGCAAAAAGCAAGACACAAGGCACCAAAGTTCTTCGTGTTACTCATGCATGAGGGAGACCTGCCTGGAGCCAAGTGTCGTTCCACCACTTGACCTCCGTCAGACTCTCAGCCAGGTTCCCCATAGCACTCCTTTTATTGTGGTTACATGAATATGCATAGGGTCATTAACATATAACATCTTACATAGGTATACATGTGAACAAAGAACACTGTGTGTGTGTGTGTGTGTG
>NW_024582680.1:281804-290777 GCF_018398535.1 Haplochromis burtoni | reverse complement strand
GTACTGCTGATCAAAGGGTCATATAACATGAAAAGCACAAAAGCAAACATCCTTGGTCAGGAAGAGGGTAGTCTCCCCCTCACCCTAAATGGTTCACCCTAGATAACATGGTGAGGAAGTCCAGCAGTTCATCTAAACAAAAAGCACTTAGACTGGAACAGACGTAGCTACGTTAATCCTACCGTAAAACAATAAAACAAGGTACGACCTCTAAGCATATATAAGTAGATATTTCTAAGCATAAATGACAATCAACAATACAAAACCTAACACCATGGATCGTCGGGACATCGCGCCAAATGAAGCTTAAGACCTTTAAATGGACTGAGCATCAACTCTTCATCAGCACAATGCAATGTGTGTATAAAATTATTATAGCCGCACCTTTAGTAAAAGTTTTAATCTAATGCCGGTAGCTTTTAATGAACGTTTTAATGCAATGATAATGATGAAAGCTATATGTAGCAGTAAAATATTTTCTTTATTCCCACATTCCACATTGGAGTTATCCATATGAATATACTTTCAAATTCTGAAGCTACTTGGTCCACCAGTTTATACTCATTTGGAACTCCCCTGGGCACCCCTATTAAGTCAATCCAGGTAGGTGAGTTCATTCTACGGTCATAAGCATGCGTCTCCTGTGTCCCTCTCTTTGCCAAAATGTGTCTCTTACATCTGGCCGCCAAAGTGCATGTGTTGCGTTGTGGTATGGCTTTTACTGTGTTCCCGATTAGCATGAGTGAAACTCCTAATCACACCATGGCACACGTCCCCACACTTCCCACAGGAACACGAACCAAAAGGGTATTACGTCCACAGTAATAATATAGCCCACTTTTCGCCCATGTTCCAATTATGGTGGCATCACTTACATTGTTTGTGGTTCTCCCCGTGAGTGTAACAGAGCACCAGCTTGGGCCAATATCTCCCAACTTGTACTTTACCGTGTCCGTTTTTGAGAATTTAAAATATGTATAGTTGTCTTGTTTTGGCATGAATGGTCCTACTTAAGTCTGCTTGTGGATTGGGGGGAATAAACTAAACAAGAGAGTGCAGTTTCCAGTACTCACCGCCTCTCTAGTCAGCCGCAACATGCAGTCATAGCCCCACTTGTCCTCTGGATACAGTGGTGCGGGCTCCGTGAACAAACGTGGTCTAGCTGAAGCACAGGCAACACAATCAGAGACATGTTGCTCTTTAGCATTTTGAGCCACCCAGTCCAGCCAGAACTTACTGTCACTGAAGCCGGTGGCACGCTCAATTAGGTCCTGAGGCTTCAACCTAGTGTAATCCACCATCAGGACTTTTCTCCCTTTTGGTTCTTGCTCCTCTGGTCCTACAGTTGACGACCCGTTCCCCAATTGCCCTGTTGTGTTTGTGAACTTCCTATGACCGACTTAGGTTTGGGACTGACCAAGTTTACTCTAATTACCCCAAATGGATCAGTTCCCGACACGTCCACCCCAATTACCAAATAAAACACGCCTCCCGGGCTATTAGATTTGGGCAGCGTGCTCCACGGCCCTAGGGAAAGTGTGACAGGGTTCTGTGAGGCAGAAAAATCCCTCTGAATTGCTATTCCCTTCAGGTTTTCGGGCACCTGTGGTTGACAGCCCACTCCTGTCCAACTCACAACACTATTCCAGAAACACCACTGCCCAGCCGTGTATGTCCCCACTGAACGACGAATCCCTGGACTGGAATGAAGGCTCCCTCCCCTGGTGCATATCATGGGGTGGCTACAAACCCACACATCATATCCCCTCCAGCTGCTATTTGTCCCTTTACAATTAATGACCTCACACAAGTCGAACGTGAATGAGCTTGTGGACCCTTTAACGTAGTCCAGTTCTATTCCCTTATATGTGCTGAGGCACCTATCCCGTTTACCTGACACCTCGCGCTTTGATCTTTTTGATGGCCCTGTATCGGTAATCGGTGTCTCAGACGGTGCTGGGCTGGCCTCCGTGTTTGGACAAGTCACGTGGGGTGCTCTGCAAAAGATAAACAAGAAAACACACGGCAATGGTCAATATTATTGCATACAGCAAACATGTGGTTATAAGGAACATTTTAATACGTTTCTTTTCATTACGTATCTCTGATTCGTGTGATGGCATTGTGTTGTGTGAATTTCTTTTGTACTTTAGCGTAAAATTTCTCTCCCTTTGGAGTTCTCAATTTGTTACCACTCCTTTCTGCTGGTCGGATGGTTTTCTGCGGTGCTCCTCTTCTTTCTTCGGCCTTCCAGGTAGACTGCTGGTCGGCCCGTTGCACAGGTGAGAGGGTTTATTAGGCCTCTGTTTTGTTAACACCTGTGTTAGGTGGAGACGAGCTTTTCTCCACCAAGCTCTCGTCCGCCACAGCACACTGCGACCAGTGGAACCAGGTGTCGCCCCTTCCTTTCAGTTGAACTGCTGCTGTTGTTGTTCGGGCAGTCACCTCGTATGGACCCGTCCACCTGGGCTCTTTCCGCTTTCATTTAATGACCTTCAGCCACACCGCTTTCGCGTCTGGGACCGCTCTGTCCACAGCATGTACTCCAGAGGCCACCTGTTGTGTGAAACTAGACACAAGAGTTTTTAATTCATTCCAATATTCTGTATGAGACCTGTTACTTTTGGTGCTTTGTTCCACCGGGACCGCTGTCCAGGGCGCCAGAAACTGCCTTCCCGTCAGCAGCTTATAGGGCATGAAACCCGTGGATTGGTTAACAGAACATCTTATGGTCATTAGAGCAATTGGCAGAGCTGCAACCCAATTCAACCCCGTCTGTGCACAGATTTTACCCGATTTGTTTTTCAAATTTAGATTCATTCTCTCTACTTTCCCTTGAGACTGAGGATGATACACTGTCCCAAACCTATGCTGCACTCCCAACATCCTCTCCACCTCCGCCAGGTCTTGGTTCTTAAAGTGGGTCCCATTGTCTGATCTAATGCGTTTGGGAAACCCAGGCCTGGGGATGTAATGGTTGACTAAATACTTAATCACACTTCTAGCATCCTCCCTCTTGGTAGCCCATGCTTCTGGCCAACCGGTTAGAGCATCTACACACAGCAACAAATACCTGACTCCCCCAGGGCCCATGTCAATCATGTCTGTAAAGTCAATGACAATCTCCTCTCCTGGTCTCTCTGGAATGAGAAACTTACCTGCTTCTGGCTTTATCACTGGCTTTGGATTGTGGGCCCCGCAAATCAGGCACGTCCTGGCTTTCTCCTTTATCATGTCTCTCAAATATGGGGGCCACCAGTGACACAGATTCCTCTCCATCTGAGCCACTCCCACATGGCCGAGCCCGTGCGCCTCTGTTATCTTTTGTTTCGCCATCTTGGCTGTCAGGACAGGTTGTCCATCTGCTCCTCTCCATGGGCCTCCCTCTTTCCAGGCTCCTCGGTTCTGCCACACCCCCTTTTCCTCCGGGGATGCCTCCTCTTGAGCCTGTCTGGCTTCCTCCAGCAGATTGGTGCTTGATTCCTCTTCAGCAATTACCTGCACCATTTGCCTTCGTGCTTTGTAACCTGCTGCTTCCTTGGTGGCTTCGTCTGCTTTCTGATTTCCTTTGGCCACTATGTTCGTTGTTTGTGAGTGTCACTTGCATTTTATGATACTCAGCTCGTCCGGGTCATCCAGGGCCTTTTCCAGTTCCTCCATTTCTTTCTTGTGGCAAATGGGCGCATTTCCTATCGTTCTGAACCCCGCTCTTTTCCAGCGAGCTCCACGTGGGCTGCTCCAAATGCGTAGGCTGAATCCATGTAGATGTTCACTCTCTTATCCTTAGCCAGTCTCAGGGCTTGACTCAATGCTATTACTTCTGCTCTCTGTGCTGACTGTTGCCCTTCAAGTCTCCTGGCCTCTTTGACCTCAAATTCAGTTCCTTGTCGGCAGATTATGGCGTAGCCTGCTTTCAGTCCTTCTTCATCTTGATGGCAGCATCTATCTGTGAACCAGTCCTCAGCTCCGGGATGGGCTCTACCTTCAGATGTTCTCTGATCTTTTCTTCAGCTTCCGCTTTTTTGACGCAGTTGTGTGGTTCTCCTGACCCCATTAAATCTGCCATATTGATTCCTTTGTGTGTAAATGTCAGATTTGGTGCATCTAGAACTTTACTCAATCTCTGTTGTGTCAGTGGTGTCATGGTAAGTGCTTGTGAGTTCACGTATGCCACTACACTATGTGTGGTCAGTACTTTTAATGGGTGTTCTCTCACTATGTGTGCTGTTTTCTGTATTATTTTTGCGACCCCAGCTGCATGTTGTGTGCATGTGGGATGTCTTGTTTCTGTTGGATTCAGTCTTATACTGACATACATGAGTACATCTCTCCCACACCATTTTTTCTGAAACAACACACCATTTACGATTCTGTGTGTTTCAGAAACATTTAAGTAGAATGGTTTGTCATAATTAGGTGTGGCCAGGTCAGTGGCTCTCGACAAGTCTTGTTTTAGTGAAATGAACGCGGTTTCTGTTGCGGACGTCCAAGGCAATTCAGCCTTAAGGTTTCGAACGCCCACTTTCTTTATCAGGTCCCTTAAAGGGGCAGTTGTGCCCGCGTAGTTCGGAATGAACTGAATGAATAATATTATTATTATTGTCTGTGAAGGTTCCCAGTCATCCAGGTCAGGTCATCGTAGTCTAAGGAGCTTGCAAAGAAAAGCGTCTGGACTTCTTTAAGTTGCTTGGAGACGTTTCATCTCTCATCCGAGAAGCTTCTTCAGTTCTAAGGTCAAATGGTGGAGAGTCCCAGATATAAACCTAGTGGGAGTAACCCCCCACAGAGGGACAAAAGGACCCCCTGATGATCCTCTAATCGCCTGAGCCAAGGTGTGAAACTGGGTGTGGGTCACAATCAGCCAGAGTTTCGGGTGAGCTCATTGTGAAACCTGGCCCCACCTTATCATGCGAATTCCTGAGGTCAGATGGCCCAGGATGTGAGTGGGCGTTAAGGCGTCTGGGAGAGGGAACTCAAAACTGGATTATAGATGGCAGACAGTTGGTGTCGTAAACCACCGCCTCTGTTCAAAGATGGTCGCTCACAGTGGACATAGATGGCTTCTTTCACTCCTCTTTCAAACCATCTGTCCTCTCTGTCCAAAATGTGAACATTGGCATCCTCGAAAGAGTGTCCTTTATCCTTAGATACGTTATAACATTGCTAAAACACCTTGCTACCATCCTTGCTCCTCTCGTGGGGAACACCCCACACCACATCAAGAACTCCACCGACTTCACTGACAAGGTCCAGAAACTTACCCTGGATCCAGATGAAACCATGGTGTCCTTTGATGTAGTCTCTCTCTTCACTTGCATACCCACCGGGCGTGGAGACTGTCAGAAAACGACTACAAGAAGACAGCTCCTTGGAGACAGGACCAACTTCACACCCGATCAGATTTGCACACTGTTAGACCTCTGCCTCACCACACATACTTCAAATACAACGAAGGCTTTCTACAGACAAAAACATGGCTGTGCCATGGGCTCCCCCGTGTCACCTATTGTAGCCAACCTTTACATGGAGGAAGTGGAAAGGAAGGCTCTTGGCTCTTTCAAAGGAAGAGTACCCAGCCACTGGTACAGATCAGTGGGGCAAAAAAGTATTTAGTCAGCCACCGATTGTGCAAGTTCCCCCACTTAAAATGATGACAGAGGTCAGTAATTTGCACCAGAGGTACACTTCAACTGTGAGAGACAGAATGTGAAAAAAAAATCCATGAATTCACATGGTAGGTAAAGTCTGTCAAAGTAATTTATTCGTAATTAGGCTGACATTAATAATATGTCAACCCAAGACTAGGACCAAAGTGCTTGTCTACAGACCTTAATACTAGAAAATAAATTAGATCAGCCACATTTGTGCAATTCACCTCGCGATAAAAATAAATAAGAAGAGTACAGTAAATTGCACCAAGTAAATTCAACCTTCGTAGAGAAGCCAATGTAAAAGAGTGAGTTTAAGGTTTCCATGAATCACACATGGTAGGATTTGTAAAGAATTTATTCGTAAATTAGGGTGGAAAATAAGTATTTGGTCACCTCAAACAAGGAAAATCTCTGGCTCTCACAGACCTGTAACGTCTTCTGTAAGAAGCTTTTCTGTCCCCCACTCGTTACCTGTATGAATGGCACCTGTTTGAACTCATCATCTGTATAAAAGACACCTGTCCACAGCCTCAAACAGTCAGACTCCAAACTCCGCCATGGCCAAGACCAAAGAGCTTTCGAAGGACACCAGGAAAAGTATTGTAGACCTGCACCAGACTGGGAAGAGTGAATCTACAATAGGCAAGCAGCTTGGTGTGAAAAAATCAACTGTGGGAGCAATCATCAGAAAATGGAAGCATACAAGACCACTGATAATCTCCCTCGATCTGGGGCTCCACGCAAGATCTCATCCCGTGGGGTCAAAATGATCATGAGAACGGTGAGCAAAGATCCCAGAACCACACGGGGGGACCTGGTGAATGACCTGCAGAGAGCTGGGACCAAAGTAACAAAGGTCACCATCAGTAACACACTACAACGGCAGGGAATCAAATCCCGCAGTGCCAGACGTGTTCGCTGCTGAAGCCAGTGCATGTCCAGGCCCGTCTGAAGTTTGCCAGAGAGCACATGGATGATACAGCAGAGGATTGGGAGAATGTCATGTGGTCAGATGAAACCAAAGTAGAACTTTTTGGTATAAACTCAACTCGTCGTGTTTGGAGGAAGAAGAATACTGAGTTGCATCCCAAGAACACCATACCTACTGTGAAGCATGGGGGTGGAAACATCATGCTATGGGGCTGTTTTTCTGCCAAGGGGACAGGACGACTGATCCGTGTTAAGGACAGAATGAATGGGGCCATGTATCGTGAGATTTTGAGCCAAAACCTCCTTCCATCAGTGAGAACTTTGAAGATGAAACGAGGCTGGGTCTTCCAACATGACAATGATCCAAAACACACCGCCCGGGCAACAAAGGAGTGGCTCCGTAAGAAGCATTTGAAAGTCCTGGAGTGGCCTAGCCAGTCTCCAGACCTCAACCCCATAGAAAATCTGTGGCGGGAGTTGAAAGTCCGTGTTGCTCGGCGACAGCCCCAAAACATCACTGCTCTCGAGAAGATCTGCATGGAGGAATGGGCCAAAATACCAGCTACTGTGTGTGCAAACCTGGTAAAGACCTATAGTAAACGTTTGACCTCTGTTATTGCCAACAAAGGTTATGTTACAAAGTATTGAGTTGTATTTTTGTTATTGACCAAATACTTATTTTCCACCCTGATTTACGAATAAATTCTTTACAAATCCTACCATGTGGATTCATGGATTTTTTTTTCACATTCTGTCTCTCACAGTTGAAGTGTACCTCTGGTGCAAATTACTGACCTCTGTCATCATTTTAGGTGGGGGAACTTGCACAATCGGTGGCTGACTAAATACTTTTTTGCCCCACTGTATGTAGACGACACCTGGGTCAAAATCAAGACACAAGAAGTGGAATCCTTCACTGCGCACATTAACGCTGTGGATAAAAACATCAAGTTCACCAGGGAAGACACAAAGGACAACTGTTTGCCTTTCCTGGACTGCGCTGTGCACATTGAAGAGAAGGCAACCTCAACATCGAAGTTTACCGGAAGCCCACACACACGGACCAGTACCTCCTCTTTGACTCCCATCACCCTCTGGAACACAAACTTGGAATAATTAGGACCCTACACCACATGTTCCCTCTAAGCCTGAAGGAAAAAAGAAGGAACACACACATGTAAAGGAAGCACTCAAAAGTGCGGCTATCCTAAATGGGCGTTCTTAAAGTCAGCAAAGAGGCACAGAAAAGAAGATCAGACACCAGCGAGGGAGGATAAGAAGGACAGACGCAACAACATTGTCATCCCCTATGTAGCCGGTGTATCAGAGAAACTCAGGAGAGTTTTCTCCAAGCATGACATCCCGGTGCATTTCAGACCCAGCAACACGCTCAGACAAGAAACTGGTTCACCCGAAAGACAAAACTCCAAAACACAGACTTAGCAGTCCATCTGCATCTTAAGGATAAAGGACACTCTTTCGATGGTTTGAAAGAGGAGTGAAAGAAGCCATCTATGTCCACTGTGAGCGACCATCTTTGAACAGAGGCGGGGGTTTACGACACCAACTGTCTGCCATCTATAATCCAGTTTTGAGATCCCTTCCCAGAGCCTTAACGCCCACTCACATCCTGGGCCATCTGACTCAGGAATTCGCATGATAAGGTGGGGCCAGGTTTCACAATGAACTCACCCGAAACTCTGGCTGATTGGTGACCCACACCCAGTTTCACACCTTGGCTCAGGCGATTAGAGGATCATCAGGGGGTCCTTTTGTCCCTCTGTGGGGGGATCACTCCCACTAGGTTTATATCTGGGACTCTCCACCATTTGACCTTAGAACTGAAGAAGCTTCTCGGATGAGAGGTGAAACGTCTTCAAGCAACTTAAAGAAGTCCAGACGCTTTTCTTTGCAAGCTCCTTTGACTATTATGAATATTATTATAACACAACAACAACAACAACAACAACAACATGTGTTATTATTATATATAGATAATAAACATAACACATGGCGCCCGAGCCAGGGCCATGGCTCAGGGGGTTGGGAAGCGATCTGTAACCGGAAGGTCGCGGTTCGATCCCCGGGCTCTCTGTCCTGGTCGTTGTGTCCTTGGGCAAGACACTTTACCCTACCTATGGTGTTGGCCAGAGGGGCCGATGGCGCAATATGGCAGCCTCGTTTCTGTCAGTCTGCCCCAGGGCAGCTGTGGCTACAACTGTAGCTTGCCTCCACCAGTGTGTGAATGTGAGAGTGAATGAATAGTGGTATTGTAAAGCGCTTTGGGTGCCTTGAAAAGCGCTATATAAATCCAATCCATTATTATTATTTAAATGACTAATACTAAATTTAGCCATAAATCTTAAAATTTTGTCAGGGCCTGAGTGTATCA
>NW_024582680.1:245500-276953 GCF_018398535.1 Haplochromis burtoni | reverse complement strand
TGTGTGAGAGTGAATGAATAGTGGTATTGTAAAGTGCTTTGGGTGCCTTGAAAAGCGCTATATAAATCCAATCCATTATTATTATTTTTCTTATTCTTTAACATGTTCAATGTATCATTTTTGGCATGTCAAGTGTACACCACTTTGTATTCAGCTCGGGGCTGATCTGAAAGTGCTATATAAATAAATTGCTTGCTTGCTTGCTTGATTAAATGTGCCTGGGGAGAGCGCAAACCCTTGTGGCAAACGCTTGTATCTGAACCTCCGGCCCCTGTATGTAATTGAGAAAATGTCCCTCAGCGACTCGTGTAAGGGGAGAAAAAAAGAACGCTTTAGCTAGGTCAATGCGTGTGAACCACTTTTGGTCCCACGTTATGGCTGTTAGAGCTGTGTAAGGGTTTGGTACGGGCACAGTGTCAGTACGCAGTATGGCATTAATGGCTCTCAGGTCATGTGGCATTCGGTACTTTCCTTTCCCATGCTTTTCCACTGGCAAAATTGGTGTGTTCCAAAAAGATTGTGAGGGCTCAAGCACTCCTACTTTGAATAGCCCTTCAATGGTTTCTGCAATCCCACCTCTGCTTCAGGTTTGTGTCTGTAGTGCGGTCTGTTAATTGGTGCCTCCGAGCTGGAACAGCACAGGCGAACAGGTAGCTAGGCCTACGTCCGTGGGTCCTGCAGACCACAGTGTGACAGGCAGCTTTGAAAGTTCAGCAACCGCGTCAGGGTGATCAGTTCTCTCTCTGCCATGTGTTCTCGATATTTCTTGGTGTTCTAGTATCACTGCGTCATTTGACAGACAGGTGATATAATATGTTTTACAGGTTGGTGCGTACCAGACATTTGGAATTTGGGCGGCTTGCCACCAAGCACTGTCCAATGCCCGCCTGACCATTGATTCCATTTCCTACCTTGTACACTCGATAGACTGGTTCATGTTTTGGGCCCACTATCAGGGGCATAGACAATTCTGGGTGATCTGGGCTATCCTTGAAGTTCACTTCCTTCCTGCATTTTGGACTCTCCTTTGTTCTGGAATACTGACTGCCCTTGTCTTGGCCCATGTGGCTTCTTCCCTTTCCTTGGATCTCTAGTCAATGACTTACCTGAGCACAAAGGCATTGTGTCTGAGTCAGCTCCAGGTCCTGCCTCAGCGCCTTCAGCATTCTCTGTCCCTTCATCTGATGATGTCTTGTTGCCTTGGTCCTCTTCCACTGCTATTACTCTGCTATTATTGCATGATTTCTGCCAGAGCGTCTCGGTCGGCGTACATTTCCCCATACACGGAACCTGAGGGCAGCGGCGATGCTGCAGGCGGCGATGCTGCAGGCGGCGATGCTGCAGGCGGCGAGCTGGGCGGGCTCCTCGGGCCCCCCAGCAGACGAGGCATAAGGCTGGACGGGCGACTCGGGCCCTCCAGCTGACGACACTTGAGGCTGGACGGGTTCTCTCGAACCCCAGCTGACGAGACTTGAGGCTGGCTGGGTTCTCCCGACCCCCAGCTGACGAGACTTTAGGCTGGCTGGGTTCTCCCGAACCCCCAGCTGACGTGGCTTGAGACTGGATGGGCTCCTCGAGCCCTCCAGTGGAGACAGACACTGAAGCAGCAGGTACAGAGACCTCTGAGCAGCACAGTGGCTTGACTCAGGCAGCAACAGTGGGATGCAGTCCTCGGAGGGCAGAAAGTGTTCCCTAATACACTCAGCAGAGGACGGAGGCGGACGGGTGAACTCACTTGAAGCTCGTGGAGAACGAAATTCTGAGTCCAATAGCCAGGGATAACTGGAAATAAGGTGTTGTAGGTTGACTTCCACAGTGTAAAGAAACGCTTCTCCCTCATGCTCTAACCACAGGTTAATTAGTTTTGAAGCAGTCGATAACGGCCTCCTGAAGCTCCCTGGGTGGGCTCAATGCCGCTGGATCCATATCTGGCTGGTCCGTACTGTCACGGCGAGTGAGATGAGCCGTGTGGAAGTAATAAAGGAGGATCCAAATGCAGGCACTTGTAAAGGTGTGAAGGTGGTTTATTAAACACAAAATAAAAATGGACAAATGGCAAACGGAGGAAGGACTAAACTGTACTGGGAACAAACTAACTACTGGACACAAACCTGAACAAGAATTCGAGCGAGCAGAGGCAGACGACGGTTGACAGCAGGGAAAACACACGAGTGAGACATGGTGGATACACAGACGGACCAGCAACTACAATGACAGAAGACACGACTTAAATACACACAGAGAAACACAGGAAATTACACACAGGTGGTGGACACAGCTGGGAGTAATTAACGAGACGAGACAAGGGAGGTAATCTGAACACACTCACATGAGACGCAGACCTTCATAATAAAACAGGAAACAAGAAAACACTGCACAAAGACGCAGACACGACACTGAGACAGACTAGACACTGAACTAAACCTGAAATAAACATGAGAACACAAAACTTACGAACTAATCCCTAAACAAGAATAACTGAAACATAGATTCATAATCATCATCATAAGAAAAGAATACAAAATGCAAAAACACACGTACCGGTATCCGGTGCCATTATGGCACTGGATACCGGTACCCATTGCTACTTAGAGGTGGGTGGATCGATCCAGATATCAATAGTATGGATTGATGCTAGCGCGATAGGATTAATACTTCATTTAATCCTGAAGGTTCAATATGTAGACTGCTGGGCTAAAAACCCTGTTTAAAACTATATGCTTTATTGTAGATTACTAAGTGCTAATAAACTAATTACTGCGGAAAGTAACACTCATAAATCTTGACACACGGATCAACACTACACAAGCTACCTTTGTAAGTTGAACGTATCAGTATCGGTATTGGTATCAGTAATACTAGTTACTTGGTATTGCACAGCACAAACAGCCAGTTTGACTGGTTATGCTGCAGACCACACATACACACAGACAGGTACTTTTTGCACATGCACTTTCAGCAATTTATTTTCATATTGTAGCTGTTTGTTTATTTCTATCAGCACACCTGGTGACGCAGAACCTAAAGTGGGAGGCAGCAAAGTCTCCCACTGTCCTTTTGAGCGGGTTATCAGTCACTGTGTGATGCACAGTGTTGCTCAGTCACCCCTCCAAGTCCAGGACAGATAACACCAACTCTGAGGCACAGGTAGTTACACGCTCACCCCGCTGTTTAACAACAACAATATTAATAAAGATAGAGTAATGGCGATAAGGAGCTCTGAAACCTGACCTACATACAAACACATAAACTCAGTGAAGGTGACGATGTGTTAATCCACTCTCCCTCTCTCCGTGATTCACACACAGACCATGATGACGGTGACTGGAGGAGCGGAGACTTCTGACGTCAGACGAGGAGAATGACAAGCGCGTCCAATGAGGGGCCGAGGATGTGCAGCGCGAGGACGGAGCAGCCGACAGAAGGCTAATAACCATGCCAACGGAGGAATATAGCGCGCGCCGCTGACTGGGGGAGAAGCGCGCGCGAGAGACAGGGGGAAACCCCGAAAGAAGAAAATACTGAAAACACGTTCACGGGAAGTGGAGAATAAAGGAGGGCGGAGAGAGATACGAGAAGCAGAAGCAGAAGAAGAAGACACGGAGCGGGTAAATGTGTGTGTGTTTGTGTGTGTGTGGCGTGGTCTTCATCCATCCCACTTTCTCTCTCCCTCCTGCTCTCTCGCTCTCGCGCGCTGGCTCAGGGACTGCACTGCTGCAGCTGAATGAAACCGATGAAGGTATTTAAGCTTTTGTTCTGTCTTTGCTGCACACAGCCTGCCCTCAGTGCTGGAGGCTCGGCAGGGGCGTAAAAACAAAAAACAAAAACAAACAAAAAAAAAAAAGCATCGTGAGTGCTGTGTGCTGGGCTCTGGGGCGCACGAGCTCCCCGTTACCGCAGGGATGTGAGACCCCCCTCCTCCTCCCCCTCTCAGCTGCGGGGCTTTTGATGCTGGTGTAGGTGGTGGTGGTGGTGGGGACGGTGGTGACCTTCCCTGGACGTTTCCAGCCATTGACGGTGTGTGCGCGTGCGTGTGGGCGTGCGAGAGGAGGACTGAAGAATAGAGGAGGGGGAGGAGGGGTGAGTGGGGGCGTTGAGGTGGGAGGTACGAGAGGAGGGGGGACAGATTTTTTTTTTATGAATGGAGCTCCACATCTCTCTTTGGCGCACGCGGCTGCGAGTGTGTGTGTGTGTGTGTCGTTGTGCGTGCGTGCGTGCGCGGGCTGGCTGCTCTGCTGCTGGGCTAAAATTAATATGTGGATCAGAATCCGAATTAAGCAGCTTCTAAATGAAAACTGTGGGCGCACGTGCCCGTGTCTGGGCTCGCGCTCACACACGCCACCGGTGAATAGGACGGCAGCCGTGCCCCAGGACGTCATGCACCATTTTTAGAGACGCTCTAAAAATAGACAGAGTCGGTGATGATTTTGGTTGTCCGGACTCTGTCAGGTAGGAGCGAGCCAGACTCTCGTTATTGTTATTACTGTTGTTGTTGACAGTGTTGTTTATTTGGTGTATGTGTTGTTTTGCTTGAAGCCAAAATGGCAGGAAGAGTGCTGCCAGTTATGGAAGACTTGTCCTTGTGTGTGTATGTGTGTGTGTGTTCACACCTGCTGATAATTACCTGTCAGCGTGGTGCACGAGCTGCTGATGACGTGCATGCTGGAGGGTAAAAGTGCTAGGTCGTTTTCACGAGTTTCTGAATGGATGAAAAAAAAGTGATTTTCTTATTTGGTCTCTTTTGTGAAACGGGATGGCTGAGCACACATCCCTGCTCCTCCTCCGCCTCCTCTTCCTCCGCCTCCTCCCTGCTTTTCTCGTTTGTTTTGCCCTCCTCTCCCCGTCTCACGTCCTCTTCCACTCTTTTTGCTTTCCTCTCGTCCTCACTTCCACTTTCTTCTGAAAACTTCTTCCATCGTGTTTTTAACTCATCTCTCTGCTTCCATCTTTCTGCTATGTCACATTCCTGCACACAAACGCCTGCACCTCTGCTCCACCTCTTTCCTGACTCACCTCTTCCTTTCTTCCCTCCCTCCTCCCTCTCTCCAGCTATGATTCTCTCCCTGGCCGCGGCGGCAGCCATGAGTAGCGGTGGCGGTAGCAGCCTCAACTCCTCCTCTCCCCTCGATCCCTTCGACTCCTCCACCTCGTGGAGCCTGGTTGAGGACCCCGCCAACTCTTCGTCAGAACCTGTAGTGCAAACTGTGACCCCTGACCTCCAGCCAGCGACCACCGCCGTCGCTCTTCAGGAAGTCAGCCCATGGGACATTGCGCTTTGCGTGACGGGGACTCTCATTTCCTGCGAGAACGCCCTGGTGATCGCTGTGCTGTTTTACACGCCGACGCTCCGCGCTCCCATGTTCATCTTGATTGGATCGCTGGCGGTGGCGGATCTCCTGGCCGGCCTGGGCCTCATCTTGAACTTTGTCTTCACCTATCTGATCGACAGCTCGGTGGAGTTCGTGACATTGCTGTCCGTTGGACTGCTGATCTCGGCCTTCTCAGCGTCTGTCTTCAACATCCTCGCCATCACGGTCGACCGGTACCTCTCGCTCTACAACGCCCTGACCTACCACACTGAACGGACGGTCACCTTCACCTACGTCATGGTGGTCTTTATCTGGGTGTCGTGCCTCACGCTCGGCCTGTTGCCGGCACTGGGCTGGAACTGTCTGAGAGACGAGAGCACGTGCAGCATCTGCCGACCGGTCACTAAAAACAACGCCGTGGCTCTCGCCGTCACTTTCTTATTGGTCTTTGCCCTCATGATGCAGCTCTATCTTCAAATCTGCAAAATCGCCTTCCGCCATGCGCAGCAGATCGCGGTGCAGCACCAGTTTGTGGCCATCTCCACCACCAAAGGTGTCTCCACACTGTCGGCCATCCTGTGTGCCTTCGGGGCATGCTGGCTGCCGTTCGCCATGTACTCCATTGTGGCTGACTCCAGCTACCCCGTAATATACACCTACGCCACGGTCCTCCCAGCCACCTGCTGCTCTGTAATCAACCCCATCATCTATGCGTTCCGAAACCCAGACATCCAGAAGTCGCTATGGATGGCCTGCTGTGGGTGCGTCCCCTCCAACCTCTCCTTAAGACCCAGGACCTCCAGTGATGTGTAGCAGGGAAGGTTGGTGTCTCCTTAGTGTGATGCTTGAGGTCGAGTCAGGGTTGGAGGAACAAGAGGTGGCTAGGAGGAAAGAGGAAAGAGATTTCCTCTGCTTCTCATATCGGGGCAAGCTGATGGCGAACACTCAGCTGGCCGCTGTAGATGTGGCACCGGCGGCTGATGGAGAAGAGGACGATGCATAGTCAAAAAAAAAAAGAAAAAGAAAAACGATATGAAAGTTTGTAGCCTTGAGAAAACCAAAATCATGGATGGAGATGGTGTGGAAACCAACTGCAAACACCTGTTTAAGGTATCCTCATCATGGCTGTGGGAGCTGAGGCAGGCTGTGGGGGAAGTGTCAGGTGACTTTTCCACTGGCTTCTGTTAGGGCACGAAAAGTGAGTCCTGCTTCTCAAGAGTAGCATATATGTGAAGCTGAGATTTAGTAAGAAAGTTGCTAAATCTCTGCATGTCCTGAGGCTGGGCAGCACTGCATGGTTATGCAATCAGAAGGAGTGAAACAGTCTTAAAATACTTGTTTGTGTTTTTAACTGATGTGTTTGAAATTAAGTGGCGTGTGGATAAAAATACAATGAGCTAAATATACACAAGGAACGACCTTGAAAATTCACAATGAGCTACTTTCTCCTGGTAAAAAAACGAGAATATTTCCTCCCTGGAAACATTTTGAGCAATGTTTCCTTCAGCTGATGCAGATTAAGTAGCTGAGTCTTGCCCATTAAGCCTTTTCCCAATGCCAGAAGCACAGCCTTTATTATTTGTTTTTCCCATTTCGATGCAAGTTTCAGGAAAGAGTGAAAAAAAGCTAATCACACAACATCCCTCCTCAAACATTCAAATCCGAAATGAAATCTAATGTACCAGTCTCTGAATGCATAAACAAGCCCGGCTAGTTTGAAGAATCTAGAGAGGGATTTCCATATTTAGACTGGCATGTGTTGTCCTTGGTTCATTGAAATGAAATCTGCTCCGCAACGGAGAAAAATGGGTTTCTCAGCCTGCCGCTGTGCCGTGACTGCGAAGCAGAGAGAGCTGAATTCAGCACCAAGGACAGCGTCACTGCAGAGCGCTGCTACCCTGGGAATGCTCTCTGCTGCGGGGAGGGAGAGCGCCGGAAAGTAGGCTACGCTGTTCTTTACACCCTCTTTATGGGGAAATGTGAGACGGGCCTTAAAGGAGCATTTCAGCATGATTGGAATTTCTTTCACCCTTTTGTCCACCCCTGGATGGATAAAGGTATTTAAAAATTTGTGTTTGCTAAAACTCTTCTGTTATGTGATTGCTTCAGTTTCAAAAAGACATGCAGAACAACATTAATAGTGCTAGTTAATCACTGTGGCACAAGAGAGCACAAAAGACATTTATGATTAGTATCAATAGCTAACATCTGCAAACCTTATGTCTCGGTTTGGATACTTCCATACACTTTGCATTTTACGCTATGTCCTTACTTGCATAGTGTTTAAAATTAAACGTGGTAATGTTATTTCAAACTGACCACAGCAAGCTGTATACTTTCCAGAAATGATGACTGGACATTGATCGGAGCCTGACTGATCTATCAGTGGGATGATATAATCAGCTTTTTGGTATTGTTGTTTAAAACGGCGGATAAATTAAAATTTAACAAAGATTTGATGGGAGAAACTCCAACTTCAAACTTGTTATAAGTGTTGAAGATTTGTTCACCAGAGGGTACTCTGCAAGTAACCTGTTGGCGACATGTGTTTGGAACACCACAAATACGACAATCAACTGATTCAGACAGAGACAGGCAGAGCGTAAACGGGTAAATAAATAACTACATATAACAAATGTTTAAAAAGTCTGTTTAGATTTCATGTGTCTGACAGAATTTTTTTTAAAATATATATCGGAATTTCAGATTTTTAAATGACCAAATATTGGCATCAGTATCACTGTCAGTGTATAACAGTGATGATCCCACTAGCTGCTGCAATCTGTGAACATTTACTACTCCCTTAGCAGCTGACCGCACATACGACAAGATTCCTCTGCAATAAAGAAACTGATTTAACTTTCATGAACAAGTAAAGCAAACCAAAGTTGGTCTCGTGAATGCTATTTAGCTGGCTAGCTAGCATTGGGAGCTAGCATCGTTGCTTGGAATGTATTTCCTTTCTGTCATATTGCTGTCTGAAATGTTTTGGCCATTTCTTCTACCATGTAGCAATATTTGGGGTGGAAAGTGTAAATAACACTACACCACATCAAAGCGTACTAAAGATTTGCTGCTCGTTCTTTAGCTGGCCTGTCATTGTTGTATTAATGTATTGATTTTTTCTGAGGGGTCCTGTTCTTTTATTACGCGGCAAAAATGGCGACTATTTTGAAGAAGAAGGGTAAAGAACACCACACGACATGTACTGCAAGTGCATAATAAATGTTTGCTGCTAGCTATTTAGCTGGCAAGCCAGAATTGGCCTGACATAGTTCCTTACAATGTATCAGCTTTCTGCTGTTTAAGAAATTTCTGATGATGTATCATCCTAAGCTGTTTACACACTGGAAGTGTCCGCATCAACGTGGTGAACACACTCCACAGAAAGCGAAGAAAATTTAGCAACTATGGGCGAAACAGCTGCAAGCAACGTAAAGTGGATGAGATCTGAGATAATCTTTTTTTAAAGCCCAGAAGGGACTACCAATGTGAACTAATAAGAACACAGGACACATATGACCTGTTAGTAAATGAGTTAGAGGGGCAACCGCAGCCTGGAACACCTACAAGCTGTCAGCTTCAAAGCGATGTGCGTCAAGCGAATCACTTACTTTTATGCATGAAATACAAAGTATGGAAGTATCTGAGACACAGCTATGGTAAAAGTTCAGCACTGTTTAAGACCAGCATATTATAAGCCTAATTTGACCCCTGCCAGGCCAGTTTTTAATTATTTTTTAGATAAAAGCTACAATCGTTATTTTAGCCAAAGTGTCTTTTTAGCATACTCTTGTTGTTTGATGTTTCGACACATAAAAAACTATCAAAAAACTTTAAAACTGGATTAAAGATCCAGAAACATGGCTAAATTACTTCTCTGATGGAAACTCTGTCTATAATGCACAATCATGAATGTATTTAAATATCGGCCTCGATATCAATCTTAAAATATTTCCAGGGGTCAGTCAATCAAAACAGAAGCTTTAAAAAATTACTCCAGTCATGCTCAAATGATCCAAAAAAATCCACTCGGGGTCCTGCCATACCACCATGACCCCGTCCTCTCTGTCCCCGTGTTTGCGATCAGCAGAAATTCCCGTCGTCACCGGGAAAGGTGAGAGCAGCTGATATTTTTCTGAGGCGAACAGGACCTCTGTGTTTTTCTGCAATCTCCATAAAGCTGTTTTGGCCATGCGGCTCTAAAGTTAGACGGCACTCTGGCTCCACAGCCCAATTGATTTTACATTAGCCGAGCTGAGCACAATCCATATCGAAAAGGTCGTTTTTCATCGGGGGCAGCTTTGGTCGGCTACGCTACGTTTTAAGTCATACTTGCGATTCTTGCACCTCTGAAAATAAATTAAGAATGGATGGGTTTTGTATTATTGCTAAATATTTGTAATGCTTATGCTTAAACACTCATAGATGTATGTCATAGATTCAGGGGAAATGGCAAAAGTCTATATATTAAGAAGGAAACAAAGCACCATATGGCGAAAAATTCTCTGGCTTCCATTTTAATTTCCCTATGTGCAGCCTGTCAGCAGTAGCTGGGTACCTTCTGCAGACATGCACACAGTCTCACCCCGCCTTGAAGAAGCAGTGCAGCTCCGCCGCGGGCCACCTCTGAAGGCTCGGCAGGTTAATGAGAAGCAAGAGAGGTGAGGTGACGTGGCGTGAAATAGAAACACCAGGCGAGACGCGCTTTAACGCAACCTCAGGTCACGTCCACCATGCACCCAATCAGGATGAAGTTATTTCCCCACTGAAAGGGCATCATGCACCGTAAATCCAGCTAATGATAATAATATCTGAGCAGTAATGGTACAGGGAGCTGGCCTAATGTACAGAGAATGCTGTGAGGATGAGTTGGAGAAGGGATTTATTGCCAACCTCAATCTGTATTTAAATGATCTACGGAGATACTTTTCACTTTCGTGTTCCTCAGAGCAACCTCGGAGAGAGTTTCAATGACTAAGCTGCTGGCATGCTGCTCATATACATGTGTGGGAGGTGTGCTGGCTTTGGGAAAATAGTTTATGGAAACTGGGCTGTAGTTTCGAACTGCAACAGTAAGACTCAGCACAGGAAAAAAACTGTGTAACTACAGGGAGTCACTTCCAAATTCAACGCTTTCTACCAAATAAATCACAACATTATGGCGTGAAAGCAAAAAACACACATGTACTCAATGAAACTCTGAAAATGGCGCACAGGAGAAGCAGGTATTTTCTTTTTCTATGATGTAAATTAAAGCTTAGAGTAGAAGTATTTTCTACTTTTCTTGGCAGGAAGCAACAATCAGTTGTTTTTGCAGCAGTTGTTAGCAGAACAACAGCCACACGAGTTTCTGTCAATGATTTCCTTTGGAAACGGCAGACTCTCTTGTGTCTTCTTTTGATTTCTATTTGTTTGGTTTTGGCCTTATTGGAACAACAAAAACTCCTTCGCAATAATGTCCAACTGTGTTTTGCTGTGTACAAAAAGCCACAAGCGAGAAATGGAGAGAGAAAGAGAAGCGGTCGGCTTTGGAAGATTTGCAGAATAACTCAAAGTAAATGTTTCAAGGCAACAAATGGCACATTGGGTTTTATTGGAAAGAAATATGATCCTGGCTGCCTGGTCGGGGTTTTCTAAAAAGCATGGAAAACCTAATGAGTAAATAAATGCTCAACTTCTTTTCTTAGCTCATCTACTGCAGACAGAAACCTCCAAAATAAAATGCATCTGCAGCCATTTTACTAATTTGATAATTTAATTATAAAACCACCAGTTGAACAAGTTGCCGGTGCGACCTCTTCCCTTCCTCTCTCTTTTGCTCAATCACTGCATTGATGGAACTGCCTAATGGTAAACCACCTGCATCAATTATTAAGTGAAATATTTTCAATTACTCTGAGGCTGGAAGCATGATGTGGATGAAATTTGGCACTCGGTGAACCGCAGCAGTGCGCGAGGGAGGGTGAAACATATCCACGCACAAGAGTTGAATGAATCTATTTCACACAGGAAACTGATGCGGATCCTTTTGGCACACAGTTCTCTTGTATGCACAATGATATGCGAGACTTGCCTGGTCACCTGTGTTTGGATATGCTAGATGGGACATGCAGAGCAGTCACAAATGAGGTGAGGATAATGTCACATCCGGTACGGTTTCTAACAGATGGCCAGTGTTGCCAGTGGTACAGTTTGGCCCTTTAATTGTAATAGTAAAAGAAGACCTGCACTAGCAGGGATGTGGCTTTTAAACTCATCTTCTTTCCTCTTAAAGGCTAATCAAACCTATTAGAGAATCATGAAGCAGAACTGGATTGAAGGGAAATAAATTTTGAGGCTTGTTTTAGATTCTGTAAGGCCACCTAAAAATGTCAACATTTGAAATTGTCTTGACTCCAGATACGGCATGGGAACACCAGCATTTACCATTCTAATCTGTTCAGCACTTATTTATGAGGAAGAAAACAGGAAAACATAAACAGTGTAAATGTATGTAGCCACGTGACATCACCTATTGGTTTATGAAACCCTGTTTTGAACTCTTGCCATTATAAAGAAACCTAGTAAAGGATTGGCTCATTGGCTGATGACACATGTTGAGGATTTCAACAAATGGACATATCCCGGATGACTCTCCTTTTTAACTATATAAGAATGGCCAAAATTTACAAAATGGCATTTACGTTTTATTCACTATGACCTGAAGCTAGGAACTGAGACCATAAACTCATAAGAAGAGTGTTTGCAGAGGTCACAGGGAAACTGAGGCGAGGACCATTTTCCCGAAGACTCAAATACAGCTCAGCAATGACTTTCAGGAAGTGAAAATCCAATTCGTATTCTCCATAGGGAATCTGACTATGAGCCATAATGTGGAAACAATCAAAAGTAGACTTAGTATAAGCTATGACATTCCTACAGTTTCCTAAATCCAAACGGCAACATATCTAAATGTGGATTTCAATGATACCATGGAAATTTTTAAATTAGCGAACGCCACATTACTTAGTCTACGTCCACATGCACATGGATATCTTTAAAAACAGGGATTTTTTCAAGTTTGTTTCCAAAAATATCTCTGTACTCAAGTTCCATCAAGATGATGAAGGATATCCATAACCCTAACCATATGGAAATGTTGGCAAGTCAGAAGCTCACAAACAATAAAATAGAATAGAGAATAGAATAGAATAATCCTTTAATTGTCCCACAAGGGGAAATTTGGTTGCAACGGCAGCCAGAAAGACACATATACAACAAACAGTACACAGGACACAGAACAGAAACACACACAGTTTGTCTTACATATTTACATTAAGGACAATGGTTACTATAAACAGAGTCCAGAAAAGAGATAGTGGCTAAAGAGATAAAGATAAATATCTTTGATGCTCTGAAACAAAAGCTCAGTTTTTCTTGTCCACATGTAGCCGCAGAAACAAAGTTTCTGAAAGTCTTCACCCTGGCAGGAGTTCTTTAAAAAAAAAGTCCTGTTTTAAAGCCTCGTGTTGTAGCCATCTTGGTTTAAAAGTACTGTACTAATATCCATGAATCTAGCATCCTGTTAGCTACCTTGCTAACTAGCTTGCTAGCTATTAATAGGCTAGCTACCTTCAACTACTTCTTTGCCTTCACAAACTCCTTTTATTCTATTGAATTATATACAGTTTAAACAACAAAAAACTCATGGTGTAAACAGCCCATTAAAGATGAAGAAAACAGATGCTTAGAGAAATATTGTGACTAATTGGCATTAGCAGGTTGCCAGCTAGCGCTAGCATGTCGGCGTCTCAGTAAGTTACATATTAATCACATATTGTATGAAATAAAACCACATAAATTTTACTTTTTTGTGTGACGAAAGCCTAAAGATATAATCTCTCTCTTTTTTTTAAAAATAACATAATTCTCAGTGTGTTTAAATATTTGGTGACCTTAAGTCTCCAATTGAAAAGCTGTGATTGAAATTTAAGAATTTCAGTTTTGCACTTTCACAGTACTATTTAGGCAGTTTTTGGGTGTCCAAAAAACTAAAGCAAAACTCACAATGTTCATTTGATCCAACTCTGCATAAAATCTTAAATATAAATATATATTTAATTGCTATATATAAATATAACAAGCCTGCTGAAATCCAAACACAGCGGCAACTAATCAGTCGCTGTAAATTCCAGATGTATTTTATAAACTGTCCCATCTGGCATGTCCATCAAGCGGTTGTTTTAACAATTAATAAGACTCATCTGTGAATATGCCACTACTCAGTCTACCATTCCTGGGACAGGAGTGGAGCGACCACTCACTGTGTGTTTGTGTATGTGTGTGTGTGTGTGTGTGTGTGTGTGTGGGTTTAACGCGTGTGCCCGGGATCATAGCCAATTGTAATGAACCATAGCAACTCTAACTGTAAACACAAACACGCAGAATGGTTTTTGTCAGCCGCTATACAGGACTTATAATTCAGTTTTTAAAAAGAAAAGAAATACCGTACAAGTGAGCGTGTAGAGCGCATGTGTGCGTGCGTGTGTTATTTTTCTTATGCAATGCTGTACAGAAATGTATATTTTTGTAATGTTCATCAGGGCATGAGTTACAAGACATGGTCGCTGCTGTGAGTCTGTTGTGAGTGTGTGTTTCTTCCTATTCTTCTGTGTTCTTCCTATAAACAAACGTCAAAAGTTTCTTTGGGGGGAAAAGTTGTGTGTCGGATATGCTTAAAAAAGTGCCATAATTTTTGACTTTCTAGTTTCTTATTTTTTGGTTTGTATATATCTTAAGTTAATCGGAGGGCAAAGACGCAAAGTCGTTAGAACCAGTAAATCTTTCTGACCTATATATACTTATTTTTTGCTCTAACTGCAGATAAACACAAGCCTCGATACAGATTGCAGTAAAGTGAAGGGTTTTATCTGTTAAAAAAGAAAGGGGGGGGGGGGGACAATCGCACTGATCGACAGGGAGACGGAGAGTTCGTGAGCAGCAGTTTTACGTCACAGAGTCAGGGCTCCGGTGACGTCATATTGTCTGAGTCGTGTCTAAGGGAGCAGGTCGTTTCAAAGACACCCCCTCCTCTGTTTGAAAAAACTTCACTTTTTCCTCCTCCCCATCGCTTTCACTCGCCTGCCACTCCCCGCCCCCCCTTTAGAAAACACCCTTTTCCCCTCATTTCTTTCTATCAATCCTTTTTACTCCCCCTCCTCTTCTTTCCATTCAGCCCGTCTTTGCCATCCTCAACTCCTTCCTCCCACCTCCCTCTGTCTCTTTCTCTTGTCTAACATTTTGCTATCCGTGGCCTGCAGGAAGCTAGTCGGTCAGGCGCCGTCTAAAGATAGTCCCCACCGAAAGCAGATTAAAAAGAAAAAGAGGAGTAGAAAAGAAAAAGGAGGGGTGGGAGTAAATAAGTCGAAATGAACCAGGGGGCAGAGGCAAACCTTCACCTTGCTGCGGTAGGCAGAAAAACATTGCCGGTCTTTGTTTTCTTCGTTCTCGTGTGTCTATTTTTATATACAGTCTCCTTATCCATCCTTTAAAGCCTCTTTTATTTTCTTGTGAGCACAAGCATTTACATGAAGGTTCTGTTTATTTGTGTTTTTTTGAAAAAAAGCAGGGTTTGGGGCGAGTGCCTACAGCAAATAAGCAGGACCAGCTCAACTGTCAGTCAGGCTTATAATGTGTCTCCTCTGTAACCTACAACCTGGCAGAGATTGTCAATTGATTTCAAAAAACCATTATAGAGCTAATTTTCTATCGGACCGAGTATGGCCTTCACGGACAGAAAAAGGCGTAGTTTTACGCATCGATGCTGTCGGTCCCGATGAGAAGCAGCACCGAGCGTGTTATTGGGTAACAATACTGTGATGTCAGAGAGCTAATATGATGTTCTTGAATCATTCTTCCTGGATTTCTATGATTTCTTACTGTGTTTCCTTTGATTTTTGCTCCTCTCGGGTTTGTGTGGCAACACGGTTGGCTCATGATTAAAAAGTACAAATGCACTTTATAAGATGGACATGTTACACATTGCACTTGTAAATGTCGAATGTAAAACCTTGAAGAGAAAGATTTATTTTTACTATTGTAAATAAATGAAAAGAGAAACAATGAAAAAAAAAGACTGCAAAAATTAAAAGAAGAAAAAGTGGAGAATAATTTGCCAAATAAAATAAAAAGAATAAAAAAGGGGAAAAATTCTGGAGTGGAGTAACGTCATTGCTTTGTAGGTTGTGTGACATTATTGGTGTGTGGGTGTCGTTTTCGAGTGTGTGTGGGGATTATGAGTGCGTATGAGTCAACATTGCAGGTCACTGTAGTGTAGAAGGAAAGCCTGGGAATAAAAAAGAAAAGATGGTGCTGAATTATTAAACCACTCCCTGCTTGCATAACAGCAGAGAAGGCGAGATATCCCGGCAGGGAGAAGAGGGATCGGGAAAGAAGAAGGGACAGATTCCAATAAAAGATGCAACACGCACACAAAAAACACGTTTGATATTCCCAGAGAAGAAAACAGGAAGCCCGGAGGGACAGGATGGTGGGAAAGGTGTGAGAAAGTGTATATGTATTTGTGTGGCAACCTAAAAACTAAAAGAAACACACACATTTGTGTGATCTACACGTCTTTAGGTTGGTGTATTCCCTGGAGACAACGATAGCCGTAGCGAGGGTGCTGCTGAAGGGTGGGGTCTTGATAAATAATTAACGGCGCTGCAGAATTGGTGACGCAGGTGAGCGTGTTTATCGTTTAACCTTTAATTAAGTTCTCGATAAACACGTTCGCCTGCTAGCGTGTGGGTGACAGCGTGAGACTTTAAAAGGTGATGTTCAAACTCCTTGACTCACCTCTATGCGGTCTCCACATGGAGGCGAAGAGCTCCGCCGTGTGGCCAGAGGTGAGTACTGCGCAGTCAGGAGACTAAGGGAAACGACGCAGCATCCACCCACACACACACACACACACACGATGGGCTTCTTTTACGTCATTACAGCATCTCTCTTGCAACAAGCACGAAGCAAAGCCCTTCTCCCCTTTTCCTTATCCTTACTGTCTCCTTCTCACTCTGTATGCACCCTTACACCCTCACTGAGTCACAGCACTCTCTCCACCATCTGCTGCAGGATGCTGCAAATCACCTCGATGTATGTGCATGTGTTCGAGGGAGAAACGAGCGCACAGAAGGTGGTGATGTTTCTGCATCTGTCGTGTCTGACTCGACACGCACACACATCCTGAGCCTGATATGAAACTGATTAACATTCGAATGGAGCCTGTGACGATGACTTACTCCATGTGGCGAGGAGATGATTCACGAGTGGACTTAATGTAAAACTGAAGGTTATTAAGTCACTGATCTGGCATATTTTAAAGTTTTCCAGGAACTGATGATTTATTTGGTAAATGGAGCATCTAATACACGTGACCCTGAAAAATGTGACATGATTTAATTCTCGCTGTTTGGCGCCACTGTGACATACAAAAACAGTCCCCTTCAGATGCACGGACAAGGGATTTGGTAAGTGAGAAGCCTTAATGCTACAAAAGCACAGCTATATACAACAGAGAACCTGTTATGTTTTCCTCTGTTTATTGTCATATTTATTCTGCTACATGCACATATTAAACATGACCAAAGTTTCAAATGATGAAATCAGCGTACAGTTATGGTCAGAAGTTTACATCCACCCTTCATGGGCATGAATGTCAGGGTAATTTTGGGCTTTTAATCATATCTTTGAACTGTTTGTTTTCCAGGGTGGGATGATTGGCCAGCACACATAGGCTTTAGAAAACAAGAATTAGGTGCACAAGTCTGAATTTATTTTTCTGAATTTCTCTAATCCACACATGGTCAAAAGCATACCATATACCAGTATTATTGACAGCAAAACAGCCCAGAGCATGATGGTACCACCACCATGCTTGACAGTTGGTATCCGGTTGTTCAGTGATGACGTGACGGATCCTACTTCCGGGCCTAAAGTAGTCTGCGTTTAATATGGCTTTTGTGTTGTTAACATGTTTAATATTATGTATTTTCTTCTATTTGATCTCAAAAAGCTCCTAAAACAGTCAGTGATCACTGTTGACCTCCCTTTATTACCGCTAATCATTTATTTAAGCTCAGTTTTTAAAACCTTAGGATGTAACTACAGCCCAGCCCATGCAGCAGTATATGAATGACTAACCTCGTATTGTGGATGGATTATCTCAGTTGTTCTCCTGGCTGAAGTTTGGTCCTTTTACAGCATCCTGCCATGCGATTACATTTGTTCCTGACCACCGAGAACACTCACGTTAACTTGTGGAAAAAAAGTTAGCTTGTTTATATTATGCTAACATAGCTGTGTTGCTAGCGGTC
Source organism: Haplochromis burtoni (assembly GCF_018398535.1). Lineage (NCBI taxonomy): Eukaryota > Metazoa > Chordata > Actinopteri > Cichliformes > Cichlidae > Haplochromis > Haplochromis burtoni. The sequence goes on along the minus strand of NW_024582680.1, from coordinate 259,288 downwards.
ATGTAGCACATCATTATATACCAGCTAGCCAAACTTCAGTAACCCTACAAATGTCACTGCTGTTTAGTTTTCTGTCTTCATTTATGCTGGAAGTGATAACAGAGCTGTACGTTTTAATTTGTTTCCAAAACTCCGCAGTCAGGACATGCTATATTGTATTTAGATAGAAGCTAGCGAGCTAACTCCCTGCTAACTTCTAACTTTGTTAAATGTCATAAATTCCGTTTTCATGGATGCCTGGATGTTAAACTCAATTGTTACACCTGGTAGAGCAGAACGCTGATCATTTTATTAAAGATGAAAGACTTTAGACAGTTTTTCAACTCTCAGTAATGCCATAGTGATCGTTTGATATATGGACCTGCAGCGGAGTTTAGGCCCAGACACGGCTAGTGACGTCAGACTCAACGACCGGATAGGATTTTTAGGTTGTAAAGCTTCACCTTTATTCCTTCAAACATACCTCTTGTCATTGTGGCACAATTCGTTCACAAGCTACTGCTATATGAACACAGAAGGAAAACTCGACTTCGCCTAGGTTTTACCATGTGCGCTTTGGACTACCGTAACTCATCGACCATTTGAGCTAGAAAAAAAATTCACCTGATTACTGAAAGAAGAGAAGCTGCGCTTTACAGGGATATTTGGTGTATTACGGTAGCACAAACGGTTTGCAAGCTACTGCTCTGGAAAAAGAAAAGCCAACTCCACTTAGGTGCGCTTCACACTAGCGTAACTCCTCGACCATTTGGGCAAGAGAGACATTTCAAATGGTGACTAAAAGACAAGAAAACGAGCTTTACGAAACTTCACGGTGCATCATTAGGGGGCACAAGCTGCGACGGTCCAATCACATGTAAAAATTGATGACTCATGGAGCAGAGTGACGAGTGTGGAGAAGTGGCAACGCCCCCAAAAGGCCTGGATATTTTTTAACTGTTGTTTCATTGTCACAACAATACAATAATGTAAAATGACTTCCAGATATTGAAAGCTGAGGGAATTCTGAAAATAGGGGCAAAAGAATTAACTTATAATATGATTTTTGGCCCTTTTACAGCCAAAATTACCAAATATGTCGTGGCAGCCTTAATGATACATAATAATAATGGATTGCATTTATGTAGCACTTTTCGACACCCTCAAAGCGCTTTACAATTTTACTTGCTGTTGGAGGCAAGCTACAGTTGTAGTTACAGCTGCCCTGGGACAGACTGACAGAAGTGAGGCTGCCATATTGCGCCATTGGCTCCTCTGGCCATTATCAGTAGGTGGTAGGTGAAGTGTCTTGCCCAAGGACACAACGACCAAGAAAGACAGAGCTGGGGATCGAACCCGCAACCTTCTGGCTCACATTCGCACCTACAGCCACCTTAGAATAATGAGTTAATTTAACCACATGAATGTCTTTGGGATGCGGGAGGAACCCACACCGGCACAGGGAGAACAGACAGACGGAAAGCCAATGTCCAGATGTTGTATTTGAACCTGTGGACGCTTTTGCTGCGAGATAATAGTGCTACATACTCTTCATCCACCTATATTATAAAATTCATATTTGAGGTACAATTAGGTATGTAGTAGGGGTGCAACAATACACAAAATTCACGGTTCGGTTCGATACTTTGGTGTCACGGTTCGATATTTTTTCGATACAAAAAAATGTTCATGCCTTTTTAATTTGTCATTTATTAAAATTATAAATATATATTTTAACTCAAAAGTACAGTTTTTAAATTTAATGTTGCTGAAACAACAAAGTAATAAAAAATCTATCTGATCGAGAAATCACTCATCTTTGGAAAAGAGAGTTTATTACAGAGAAATGGCTCTTTCCAAAATAAAAGCTATACTATACGCTTCTTCTGGGCTATATTCTCAGCAGCATATTAAACATATCAGGTCCCCATAAGGAGAATCATGTGCTAACGGCTGTCTAAATGACTCGGGTAAAGTTTGTAGCATGCGTGCTTGTTGTTTTTGTCTGCTTCCACTTGTCTTTGCACTAGGATGATGTCGGCGTAAATGTGCAGTCATAGTCATAGGGTTAGGCGATAGAGGGATTGTTCGCACAGGGCGCCAAACAGGCTGGGACCGCCACTGACTGACCTGTACTGTTACTCTTTACCTTGTAGTCTTTTTGGGTCTCAGAGCAGCTCGACAAAAACTGCTTGTCACTTGAAAACTGTATTTGGTCTCCTTGTCCTCCCTTTAAAACTACAGAAATAATGCCAACAGTAGCTCACACAACTACTATGTACTGTTTTATGTGCCTCTATATCATTTAGAGAAGGTGATATTTTAATCAGTGGTGAATATTTATTTATCTCAGCGCAGGACGGACTCAAACACTTGTCCTCTCTTAAATACAGTCTGTGCAAGTCATCCTGGGAACCGGTTCCATCAAGCACATTTTTTATTTATAGACCTTTGATTCCAAAATTAGATCCTGACTGAAATTAGGAGCAAAAACAAAGCAAAGAACAAAGCAAAAGGACTATCCATCACCAAGACATTTCTGTTTCTGAGCATGGGTCAGCTGTAGGTTTTTAGTCCCAAATAAAAGCTATCTCTTCATCATTCCAGCATTTCTGCAGTGCTTGTTGTTTTTGCCACTGAACTGTCTCTCGCTCTCTTTTTTTTCTGTTTCCTTCACTGCTGTGTCACCATCTGTGCCCCAAAATGACTCCTCTGTCCAAAACAGCACCCATCGGTTCCTCCTCCACCCTGCCAATGGCCCAGAACGGCACGGCGCTGGGACCAAACGCGTCACCAGCAGTAGGCGTGTCACAGCGCTGAGAACATAAAGTGATGATGGCTGGATTTACGTCATTGCTGTGAAATGACAGATACTGCTGAGTAACACTTATCAGATTTGATTCTCTGTGAGAGAGGGGCTGGTAAGGTTTGCTTCTTTGTAACAAAATTTAAATGCACATAATTTGACCTGATGTTAAGGGGAAATGAATGCCAGAAAACATCAAATCATGTGCGTCACAGGATGTCTAACAACTATCAATGTATAAAAATCTCTCTATTATATCCTCCTGTTATAGAAGACTGAACGTGCCCAAATACAACTATTAATCTTATTTTAAATTGATTAAAGTTAACTGATAATTTGAAAATAAGCAAATACCTAATCAGCCAATCTTATGGCGGCAACTCAGTACATTTAGACATGTAGGCATGGTCATGGACAACCTGCTAAAATCTAACCTCAAAATGGGGAAGAAATGTAATCCTAGTGATTCGATCCCAACTGATATGCTGGGATTTTTCCACACAACCAACCATCAAAAGAGAAAATATCCAGTAGGTGGCAGTTTACTGCGTGAAAATGCATTGTTGATACCAAGAGGTAACGGTAACTCAAATAACCACTTGTTACAAACAAGGTATGCAGAAGATCATCTCTGAGTCTGTAGCAGAAAAAGACCACACCGACCACACAACTCAAGAGTCTCGATTTCTGCTGTGACATTCAGATGGCAGGCTCCATCCTGTCTCATACGAACAGTGATGTAATGCAGATGTTTTCTTAGCACGTTTTGCGGTGAGTGTTTTCACATGTGGCTGAGGGAAAAAAACAAAGGTGGGCTACAAATGATGATCCATTAGTGTGTCTACGTTAACCACAAGGGACACAAAAAAAACAGGTCTGTGACTAATGCATAAAACCTAAAACAAAAGTACAGCATACACAGTTTTGTTCACCATTTATTAGCTATAGTTACATGCATACTTGCTTACAGTTGATTTTAGTGTGCAGTACACAGTTTCATTTAGTTTCATTGTCTAGGTTATATTACCCCAATTTTACTTTACAGGCTGCCTTACCAAAAGAAGTCTTTACAACATAGTTCGTTTTTCACATTTTCAACACATAACAAAGTTTTCTTAGAAGCCAGTAGCCATAGATACACAAGGTACGCTTGATATGCGAGGTCTCTGCTTTTGTTGCCAGGACCGGAAAAGCTGTCAGCACATCAAACAATACGGGAAGTAGCAAAATCGTCAAAGTCACAGCTTTACATTCTTAGAAGCTGCAGGGTCACCAGCTACTCCGGGCAAATTTCATGACTGAGTATATCTATGGCTCCAGCACAACAACACGACCATAGAATAAACAATCAGAACAATCAGACCACTTTTCTCTAGGTTTTTGCATCCTCCATTACGATACAACCTTCTTCCTTTTTTTTTTTTTAAATTCTAGGTAAATATTGGCCAGGTCTGTTGCAAATCCACTCTCTATCTCTTCATATGTGCTTTTTTTGCTTCAGTAATAATGTCTATAAACGCAGGCCTTGGCACAAATCCTTAAATCTTATTCTAAACATTCAGGGAGAAAACCAAGAACCTGTCCACTCATTGTCCGCCCTTTAGTCCAGTTGTGAATCTCCAGCAGAGTGCAGTTGTTGAGTTAATTGAGTTTATATACAAGAACAAAAAAATTAAAGCTACTTTTGAGCCCTGTCCCTTTTTCAGAATCATGTCGTTATTGGGAATAAACCTGCACGGGTAAAGGTGAAAGTACTGAGCAGTCTGAACAGTCTCAGATACAGACTTAGATTATTACAGCAGGAGATATGGAGGTCGAGATTAGGCCGAATGCTGCTGAACACTTTACATGTGCAAGAGTAATTAGACATTGAAGTTAGTGATTGTACAATTAAAGAAAACAGCTGTAATGTACAATTTAGACAAATGTGGAGTCCCACCAAGCACCACATGTCCACTGATGTCGTCCCCCCCCCTCTTTTTTTTCTGAGCTAAATATGGCCGGCTAGTCAAAACTGTCATATTTTCAGGCTACTACAATATTGTGCAAAAGTCCTGATCCATCCCTCATCTTTTTGCATTTTGGAAGTAGGTGCAGTACCTTAGTTTCATGCAAACATACATGTAAATACAGCATATAAGGAAAAAGCTGAGTTTGTATAATTCTAACAGACTTAAAAGTCAATATTTGGTGTGACAACCTTTATTCTTCAGCACAGCCTGAACTCTTAGACAATATTTCTTGTAATTTCTTTAAGTAGGAGTCGTTCTCCAGGCTTCTTTAGGGACATTCAAAGCTCTCTTTGGATGTTGGCTGTCTTTAGATGATCCCACACAAATTCAACAATATTGAGATCTGAGCTCTGAGAAGACCAATTCATGACTGATAGCGTTTCATTGAGTGTGTTTTTCTATCCAGTTATGATTTTACTGCATTGGCAGTGTGTTTGGGGTCATTGTCATGTTAAAAATTAAGTTGCTGCCAATTGAATGATTTACCAATGGTACTTTTCTGTGTTCACAATTCACATTAATTTTGACACAATCTCTAAAAACCACTGGCTGAGATGCAGCTCCAAACCGTAACACAGCCTCCACCGTGTTTTACAGATGTCTGCAGACTCTGACCTTATTACATCACTCCATCAGACCTGTTGTCACTGTTCAGTCCAGTTCTTGTGTAATTTGACATACCTCAGCCTTCCTGACAGCCACCCTTCCACTTCCACTGATTTCTAATGAGGCTTCAGTGAACAGTAGACGGATCATCTGAAGGTTCAGATGCATCTCTCAGGTCTGTTTCAGGTCTTTGTTGGATTTTTTTCCTATTTCTGACTTTTAGACAAAAATACTATTTATCTGTCAATTTTTCTTAGATTCAGCAAGAAAAATTAAAACCATTAAAACTTTGCAACAGGTTGCTAGTTACAAAGTACCTAAAGATACAATTTAAAATTATCTGTAAAGTTATCCTTGAATGAGTCATAGGTCAGTGTTAAGTCTCTGAAAATGAGTGAACAAGCAGCCAATGTCAAAGAAAATTCTGAAAGACCTTCACAAAGTCTGGAGAACTGTTACTCAAAATTTACAAGAAAGCCACGCTGCCTGGAAGCAAATATTTAAAAAAAATGAGGTGACTCAAGATTTTTGCACCATACAGCTTAATTCTAACCATGAATCCACAATTATGCACCTTGATTCATGAATCACTTTCCTTCTTAACAGCCTGAAAAAACTATTTTCACCTTTAACTTTTCAAATCTAAAAGTTGTAGAGCAAACGTTTTAATGTAATCTTCCACATGTACACTTGTACTTTTTTTGGTTAGGTGGGACCGTTGAATATCAGAAACTGTTCAGAGCGCACGTTTTCCTCACAAATTAAAAACCGACTGAAACGCTGTTGGGTTAATATCTCTGCCGCAGTGCTAGCACACGGAGGAGTAGAACTCCACTTCCCACAATGCTTTGCAATTAAAGGTTGCAGCATTAACAACAACAAAGAAATCAATCAACTGAAAAGAAAACTAAAACCAATATTAGAATTTGTCTTTGCAGGATAATGTTTAAAGGTCAACCTGGTAACAATAATAACAAAAGATCACCCTTTACGTGGCTTCTGTGATATACCTGTTTTATCTGGTACCTTCATCCTGGCCTGGACAGTTAGAAAAGCCTAAAATAAATCAAAATGAACAACTCACTGCAGCACGTTTGAAAAAAGAAAAAGCACATTATAAAAACACTACAGTCCAACCAGCTCATACCGAGGATTAGCCAAACCTATACCGAAAACAGAGAAGAGAGAATATACTGTAGATTACTGCCGCGAGCCTCTTACATTTATGTATTTATAGTCCAGGGGCTGCGTTCACAAAGCCTCCACAGACAGCAGTGCTGACCCAGGGTCGAGTGAAGGAGTGGACATGACCTTTGACCCTTGGGCTTTGTGAGAGCTGCTCCAGCTGTGGTTTAAGTGTGGAAGCGTTTATAATAAGACCAAGAGCACAGCACACAGTCACTGGCTGAAATGTCAGGCTTCACTTTATGAACGAATACAAAAAATACCAAAAACGAATTTCATGATAGTCACTGTTCAGACTGGGCAGATGGGGCTCAATTATTCAATGAGAGGGAAACTCGAACGAGGCTGCTGGCGCTTGTTTTCCCACACCAGCTTCATCCTGGGTGGGTGGAGTCTTTTATCACAGTTTCATCACACTATTCTAACGTTAGAAGGTATGTTTTTAGGAAATGCACTGACCCAACCCCTTTTTTTGTTTTTGAGAGTTTGGCTGTCCAATCACTTTTGTACCTGGAGAGCCAGCTTCCACATTTCTCTGTGTAGTTTCTGCCTGTAAGCTAACGCCAGCGTACTGCGAGCTCATAAACACACCTGTGACATAAAATATTACTCTGAGCATTTTGAATGCTGCTGATCGTGTGTTTGTTTGATATTATGAATAGGACCTCTTTAAAAGAGCTGTATAATCATGTCGAGGAACATTTTCCAGAGGGCTCAAATATGTTAATGCATATTATCTGGCTTTGAGAATAAGATTATTTGCTCATCGGTGGCCCAACAACACTGGAACTGGTTTGTTTACATGTCCCAACTGTAGAAATATCCCACCAGCATAATCTGTATATAAAAGATGGCCCCAGCTAATGGTCTGAAAAGTGAAGCCAACATGAAAGCTGGAGTCTTTCTTCAACCAGCAGGGGGAGACCTCGTGTTGTACATTAATCGATGGGAAACCCCCTAATCTTTCTTCTTCTGTGACTTTACGTGTCGATGTTGCACGTTCTCCCTGTATCATTGTAACAGTCAGGAAGGTCTCACTAACTAACGGTAGGCCCAAAGCTCATAGAGTGTACAGCATGTACGTCCAACAGCTAACTAGCACTTGTTTATGGCTGTGTAGCTTTGAAATGCTTTCTTAAAAATGTAATTTCATACGTCCTTTGTAACTTAATCCAACCCCATTAGTTTTTCCTTAGTACGCTAGTGGCTCAGTCACACTGGAGTAAAAACCTCAGAAGAAAAAAAAGGTGGTTACCTGGTAATTGCATTGAATTTTTTTTGCAATCACCAACAGACTTCAAGTAGATACAGCAACTAACTGGTTGTCCAGAGCTTCAAAATGCTGCACCGCCAACCTTCTGGGCTTTCACCTCGACTGCACAGGTTGCCTGGTGGGAGGCAATCGGTCTCCAAACAAACGCAGACTGACTCGAACACTTGACTCTCAGACTGACTGGCAAAGGTTTGCAAATCACTGTCCTCTAATTTCTAAACACCAGAGAGCACAACTCGTCTATAACGCGTCTCTTTGCAATAGGAGACTCAGCTCAGCTGGTTGCATACTAGTTATATTCCTATATAAAAGCAGGGTTGTTGAGTGCATGTGTCAATGTGACTGAATCATAAACTAACGGTGCTCTCCAGACAAGCGTCTCCAGCTGTACGTCCCTCCGCAGAGCACTTTTATCTCCCGTTAGCTACAGCTACATTAGCCACATCCTGTTAGCATGCATGACAGCTCACTACACAGAGATAATGCTGCTCCTGCTGTCTCACGCTGGTTCAGATGAGCCAAACTCTCAAAAGGTCAGTGTCTCCAAAGGAAGGTGTGCGTGTTTCATAAACAGGCATGACCCAGAAAGCTAGCGAGTTATCTGCTAATAAGCTATTTTTCTTTATTTTCCCTGATTATCCTTACTCGTTTCCATAAATCCTTTCTCAACATTTGGTAGAGGAGTTAAGATTGCACTATAATTAGTTTGTCTTGTGCTATATACCTTGTGTTTTGTAAACACGTCGCCCCCATACTCACCAGGGGCCCACCTGCACACAGAGCCTGTAATATTGCTAATAGAGCGTGTAGGGGAGGGGGAGCTGCTGAGTACTGAGTGTTGTTAAAGGTTAAAAATAAGCAGATGTGGGGCTGAAACAGTGTGTGTGGTTACTGTGCCATACACCCTGGGTGGCTGGACACAAAAACCTCTCTGGTTTAAGTTCACAAACAGGTGTGTGAGAAATGTATGACTGATATTCTTTTTTAATCAGACTTTTTTAGTTGATGATGAACATTAAAACTAACCAAACCCCTTAAGTTTCAACTTAGCATCACATTTCTCCCCCTTTAACTCTCCCCGCTTCATCTCTCTATTGTTTTTTCTTCTTTTAGTCGGACCATTCGTTCTCGTCGAGCTCGGAGTCGTCGTCGGACTCGCTGTACTCCACTGCGATACGACGCGACAGGATCGTGGCCACGTCGTTACCAACGGGCTCCCTCTTTGCCTCCTGCTCCCTCTGCTCCTGCACCTTCCTCAGCTGGATACCTGGAGGGGGCAGAGGAAGGGCGGAGTTAACAAAAAAAAGATAATTTCTATTAAGAAATAAGTAAATTCTTGGGGGTTTTTTTATAGTGTAAAACCTTTAAAACATTTAAAATTTCTTTATGTGTTTGTTCCACCAAAATCAAACTATTTTGGATGCAAAGGCATTTTTCAGTTATTCAAACTCATCCATCCTGGTAGTTTTAATGAAATAAATTTGTTTGTAAGCAACCAAAATGAAACGTAGCTGTGTTAACTTCCCTGCTCTATGTGGGTGCTAATAATAAAGACCCTGTGCGTCCCTTCCTCATACAGACGCACTCACCTCTACGTATGGCCGCCAACAGGTCGGAGCGGGCGTCGCTCATGGGGATCATCCCCAGCATGGTGGACTTCCTCGTCGAGGGTGCTCCGTCCACAGCTGACTGACCGATAGCGGCGTGCGGGGGTGACGGGTGGGCCTGGTGGCCCACGGGGGCTCCCGGAGGAGGAGGAGGAGGGGCGGCCGGGGGTGCGCCTGAAGGCGGGTGGGAGGGGGAGGGCACGTAGTTGGCTGGGGGAGGAGGAGGAGAGGGTGAGTAGGGACGGGAGAGGGCGGAAGAGGTCGGGGGGACAGCGGAGGTGGCGGAGGGCGGGGCGTTGGTGGAGTCGAAGGCGGTCTGGGCAGAAGGGATGGTTAGTGGGGGTGGGGGAGGGGCCGGCGGGATGTAGTACTCGGGGATGGTGGAGGGCTGCCCTCTGGTGATGGAAAGAAGTAAATTAAAGATTTTTAATGAGTAGAAACAAACTAAACGCGAACAAAGCCGTAAAACAGATCAAGCAATAACACGCAGAAAACAAACCCGTGTGCGGCGCGGTAGTCCTTAACCGACTGCTGCCTCGGCCCGTTGACTGTCGGATCTCCTCCGGCCTGGACGCCGTGTCCCGAGGGGGTTCGGCCCAGGGAGGCCACGTGCCGACCTGTTGCCGCAGCACCGCCTGCTCCCGGGGGCTGGTTGGCCGGCCTCAGGCCCCGATCCAGTGACTGCGTCTGGGCCGCGGCACTGAGGTGATCCCTGGTGTGGTGGTCGGCGGGGTGGGCAGTGCTGGAGGCCTGGGTGGAGGGGTGGTTGGGGCTGGCTGGGTAGGAGTCGGACGCCATTGATCTGTTGGAGAGTTGTAATTGAAAATTAGAGGGCAGGTAGGAAGGAGCAGTGAATCATGATAACAACAGAAATGTTAGATTTTCTATTCCTTGTATTATTTCCTGCTCTGCCACAGCAGTGACTTCAGTCCCTAATGAAAGTCAACCTCATCTTTTCCTCCAACCTGCTGTGACGCAATCCAGGTGCTCTGCACTACATTTGCCAGAAGAGGGCAGCACAGAGCTGTAAACGACACAGTAAGCTGGCACTTCTTAAATCTCTGTATTAAGCAGGTATGTGCTTAAATTATGTGACACTTATAGTGGCTGTGTAACAACGCCAGCTTACTGTGTACTATTTATAGTATATGAATAGTATTTATAGGCTTTAAAGGATGAGAGAAACACTCATCCAATGCCCATCCTCAAACACTGACTGTACACATAAACTAGAACAGGAAACAGGACCTCAGAGACAAACCTCACTTGTAGCTAATGTATGTGTGTGTGCACACGTGTGTTTACCTGCTATCTGGGGACAGTGAGCCTTCAGAGGACATGCCGTGGTAAGGGGAGGGGGCGAGCCTGGCGTCTGGTCTGAACTCTTTGTCGTAGGCCAGGACGTTCCACTCCTGGCGTCGGTTACGAGCTTTACGCACCTTCAAGGTTAAACCGGGAGAAACGGACACGTTACACTGCAGTTACAGGTAAAATTATATATGTATATAATTATAGTAATGGAGTTTAGAAAGATTAAGCTGCTGTATTACATCTTTCTCCTGTAATCCTTTCACAGTCACTACCTTTAGAGCGGAGCATTAGAACAGCTGTACCTCTATTGCACCCTACTAATAGAAAATAGATTTTTACTGTCTCTACTCCAGTAGCAGCATTTACTAGAGATGCCTTTTAAAATGATTAAGAGCTCTCCACACTAACAATGTGGTCTCTGCTCTTTTTATTCCACTTTTATTAAGTATTTTACCAGCAAATTCACTTTTCTTTGGCTCTAAGCAGCTTTGTGATTTATTTTCTTCTTCATCAGTTCTTGATGGTACTGATGCAGTTAGGATGACTGTATAAGACCAGCTCAGATAATACATCTGCTAAAGTGCCGAATCAGTGTAAATGAAGGAGGAAGGTCAGATTACTCTTAGTAAGCCAGTAAATTTGAATTAAAGTGATTTTTCATGGGTGTCAACGATGGAAATCAAAGCTAAACTGAAAGAAACACAATATTCCCACAAACGTCGGGGAGCCCGGAGTCATTTGGGGTCCAAGGAGGAGGAGATATGTAAGAAAAGACTGATGTTTAAGGACAGTAACGTGCTTTGAAATGTGCAAGTGTTTACTCAGTTCCAAAAAAAGCACATAGAAAACCTGTCTCCAAACCAGCTGATTATTACAAACAGATTAAGCGTGACTGCTAACTTGACCCCTTTGATCTACAAACTGATAACACCGTGTATTCTGACAGCTTCCTATCAGAAGCAGCATTAACGTTTTTCAGCAGTTTGAGCTACAGTAACTCGTCTGTTGGATCGGACCACACGGGCCAGCCTTAGCTCCCCAATCATCAGTGAGCCTTGGACGTTCATGACCCTGTCACTGACCACTGCAGACCAGGAACAACCCACAACATCTGCGGTTTGGAGATGCTCTGATCCAGTTGTCTAGCCATCACAACTTGGCCTTTGGTAAACTCACTCTAGTCCTTATGCTTGCCCATTTTTCCTGCTTCTTACTCATCAACTTTGAGGATAAACTGTTCATCTTCTCTCTAATATATCCCGCCCACTAAGAGCTGCAACGATGGAGAGATAATCAGTGTTGTTCACTTCACCTGTCAAAACTATGATCTGCTTTATACTCTGTTAAAAACTGTTCATTAAATGATTGTATAGAGGATTTAACCGCTTGCTTTACTCTTGTTTTGTTGATAACTCTAATTAAATGACCATTAATAATAAACTTAGTAAGTGATTACTGACCTTCTTCACTTCTCTGCTCGGGTCTTCAACCTGCCTCTGCTGCTCCTACGAGTGACACACAGACACACAGAGGAGCAGAGGGAAACTCAGCTGTTGGCTATTTATTTATTTACTGTGTAAAGGGAAATATAAAAAAGCTCAACCCCATCACCAGCTCCTTCACCACGGGGTAAATTCACACTGACCCAGCCCCCAACACACACACACACACACACACACACACACAGTGTAAGCACCACCCAGTCACTATTCGACAACACCAAAAACACCGGTACAGATGACAGAGCCAAAACTTGTGGGAGCACAGGACAGCAACCAAACCAAACACGGAGGGTTAGCAAGACGGTGAGGTGTTAAGCTGAGGTGACATTAAACACACACACAGACAAACAGGAGGGAGTGTGTGTGTGTGCGTGTGTGCTGGCATTTATTTAGTACTTTCATGTGTATCAGCGTGTCTCAATGGTGTTAGGACATGTCTGCTTTGATAGGTGAGTATGTAATGTGTGCTAGTGGGATGTGTGGGGAGGAAGTGGAGGGAGGGGAAGTGGGGGGGGCAGAACGGGGGCAGGTTAGGTTAGGGGTCGGGGTTGTCTTACAGAGATGGACAGGGGGCTCCTGGGTTGGGCCTGTCTGGAGTGGGGCCTGTCAGGGTGGGCCGGACAGCCCTATGGAAACATGGGAGAAAGACAAGCTGGTGCGTTAGACTGAGCAGAGGAGGCGGAGGAGGAGGGGGTGGGGGGTGTCTTCAAAGGCCAGGAAACTAAAGATAGAGAGAAACGAAGGAGGAGGCGCTGTGGGAGGAAAGGATAGAGGTGGAGGAGCCATCCTCCTGCAGCACGCTCGGGCTCTCGGACCTGTTGAGTAACAGCTGAAGCTGCGTTGTTTCGGAGGTGGGAGGGGGGGGAGGTTCTGCATGGTTTCCAGGTCGAAGGGAGGGAACAGAAAAATGTGAGCAGCATTAAATTCAACAGAAATATTGACCGAACTGCAGCAAACACATGCAGCAGCAGCTGTTGAGCGGTTACAATCACCAACAAAGGAAGAGAGCGCCAAAGGAAGTGTGAAGGGGAACACCACCGAAGCTCAGCTCTGAAATACTCGTAGCTCAGTTCCTATTAGTTTGAATGGATTAATAAACGAGAGCAATGGTGGTGTGCTGGAGCTCCTTTCAGTGCTCCAGGTTATTGGTGTTCACGTAGACCAGCGCACAGACCTGCAAACTGAATGCACTACTTTAAAACAGCAGGACACAGTTCAGTTAAATCCAGCAGGAAGTGAGCGTACAGTAGTGTGCTAAAGACTTGAGTCACCTCTGGTTTCTTTACATTTTTGTAGGAAAATGGGAAATATTCTTATTCTTCAGCACAGTCAGAACTCTCTTATGGAAGCGTTCTTGTAATTTCTTTAAGCAGTCTTCGGGAATAGTTCTGCGGGCTTCTTCAAAGACATTTAAAGCTCGTCTTTGGATGTTTCCTCCTTTTCCCCAGATTTGAAGAATGGGCCGGGTGTGTCCTTCGTGGCCCACCATATCCCAGAATTCATAGCA
>NW_024582680.1:239244-243630 GCF_018398535.1 Haplochromis burtoni | reverse complement strand
GGGGGGGTTCAATGGTCACTCGAGCCGGCGAGAACAGCGGACTCCTGGCTTCATCGCTTTCAGAGCCCCGCCGTCTTTCACTACTCAGGTTAAACATGATATATAAGTCACTCAGATAACTTAAAAACTTTATTGTTTAGCTTTTTCAGTGTTTTACTTGTTGGGGAGTAAATCGTTTTGGTTGAGATTAAAGTTATTAGATTATATTAAATAAAACTTGATTAATCCCTCGGGTGGTTTTCACACAGCTGAATAAACGTCAAACAGAAAACTGATTAAACAGAAGTGTGAGACGGTCATGTCCTGTTATATTTTAGATAGCAAGGAGCAGACAGCTGAGTTTACTGGACTCCACCGAGACAGCGGTGACGCAGATTTGAAGGCTAGACCGTCCCATTTCACAGCCTCGCACTTCTGGCCTTCTCGGTCTTTGAAGGACCCGGCCCACGTAGACCGCGAAGGCCGGGTCCTCCGAAGGATGCGGCCTAGGTTTGGGACACAGCTTCAGACGCTGTTCATCTGCTATAGATATATATTTTTAGACTCGCCACTTCTTCTTCTTCTTTCCACTTGTCAAGTTTCCTCAAACTTTTTAAGGGACACACTGCACACCATGTTGAAATATGGGAGGACGAGGTGAAACAGCTATTAGCCACGGTCTTGCTGATTAATGCTAAAACACTTTTTGAGTTAGGTGCCTTTTCTGTTCTTGAATGATTCATAGGTCAGGGTTCAGTGGTCTAACAAACAAAACAAAATCCTCTAAAAATGGTCAGGTTCCACGTCTGGACTGAAAATGAGTGAAAAAGCAGACAATGTCCAAAGAAGAACTCTGAAAGACCTTCAGAAAGCCTGGAGAACTATTACTCAAGAGCACTTAAAGGTCTGGCTGCTTGGAAGAAAAATATAAAGCAATGAGTGGTGTCTCAAGAGTTTTACACTGTATGTAACTACAGCCAAATACGACGTTCGTATAAGTTCTCCCTCGATCACGTTGTTGTCTCTGGATAACCGGTCTGCTCAGCTGCTGCTGCATCGATAGCCGATTAAACAACCAAGCAAAGCTAAATGGAGAGTACAGTCAGAGAGAAATGAAACTGAAATAACAGCATAGATGGCACCACCGGGCAGGAAAATAAAAATTCGCAAAATAAAGCAGAAGATGAATTTCTTTAACCGTTTCTAGACCCACGGTGACGTACACCCAAACATACAGCGCACGCTCACAAACACTCGTTCGGCGCACACATCGTACCTTCTGCCGTCTCTTCTCTTTGCGCTTGTCCTCAGTGGCCTGCAGCATCTTTTCCTTCCACAGGTTGAAGAAGTAGGAGGGGTCGGTGTAAAACTTCAGGGCGTCCTTCTTGTCATCCCTGCGAGGAGGAGGAAGTGAAACTAAGAAAAAAAAAACAGCGGAGCTTGGTAAATTATCAATACTGGCAGAGAGGCTAAAAGACTTACCTATAGGGGGTGAGAATATTAAGTGGTGGAGGTTTGTCGCAGCGGTGGTACATCTCCACCACAGGGTTGGGCACAGAGGTCCTCGACACCACCTGCTGGTCCTGAATGGTACTGCTCTTAAAGGCCTTTCTCATGTTGATGTCCTGCAGAGAAACTGGAAACAGAGAAGGAGGACAGCATTAAATTATGATAAGCAAACAGAATGAAAAACAACAACACGGCGATTAAGCCGGCAGAGTCACAAACACTGGTGTTTGACATCATAATCCCCCAAAACAGCCGGTTTCAGCCACTAATTCCTTCATACCCTCGATTTTTTTTTTTAAACGCATGAATCAAAGCCAGGATTTGTGGCATTAAGAGAAAAAGAGCCTAATCTCTTGTTAGGGCTCTTAGAAAAAATTAGCACAAGTTTAGCAGATTTTTAATGCCAATTAATTCAAGCTTCAGTCTGATGGAGTGACCAAAGAAAACATCAACCTGGAAAATAAACTTTTTAAAATCTAGTTTAAGGAAAATTACGGACAATCCGAGTGAAAAATAAAAACAGATAATCATCAGAAAATAATAATTTTCCTCTTTTTTTTTTTTAGCTTCCTACAGTGGAGTTAATCAATCTTGTGTCACTGCTCACAGATAAAATGCATCTAATCACTTCCCATTTATCATACCCACTACACCATTACATCACACGTCACATGCTCTGGGCTGAATGACAGCGTGCGTCTGCTGGAGTTCTTCATTAAATAAAGATGATCTGCTTTTTATGAAGTCTAGACTCTATAAATATGCAAACATCTGCCGTTCTCAGTGCGTGTGCAGCTTCTGATTGGCCAATATGTTTTTCTACCAGCCACCAGGGGGCTCTGCTTATTCCAGGAGTCCTTTAAACACCGGACACGTGAGATTTGTGCGAATGTTTCATATTTTAAACCTTTATAACCTGAATCATGAAACAACTGCTAGAAAATGATTTTTTAAAAATTACAATAGAATTAAAAAACATTTAAAAATTAATTAAATATTAATTTGCATACACAAGTTTTAGTTTGTATCGTATTTGCTACATCCAGGATTTTCTTTTTCAATTTATTGCTTAAAAATGTTTTGTGCAATTTATTTATGTAAATTTCTATTTATGATTTATGATATGATAGCGAAACCCCCCTTTTTGTCAGTGTAAAGAAGTTTAACAACACATTTAAACCCTGAGATGTTTTAATAGAAGATAAGACAAATTTCAACAAGTCTCAGTTTTTCTACATGACAAATGTGTAAAATTACAGAAAGAGTTTCTTTAATAGTGAAAAACAGGGACTTTGCCCATGTCCTCATTTTAGGTTTGGCAGCGTTTTTAGCAGGTAAAGGCGAATGGCTTAATCAAGAATTGAGCTGTGGTTTGGGGAAGGCCTCGATGGGGACTGGTGTCGGCTCCTGGGCTCATGTACTAATGAGAAGTGAAGAAGTGAAAGAACTGAAAAAAGGGGGAACTAGAGTGGGGCACGAAAATGAGAACAAACAGCTTGTAGAACTGGGGGTGTCATATATGGACAAGACCCGGAAGAGGCGTGTTTGGAGGCGTGGTCCCGCTCCTGAAATTCACATAATTTATCTTCAATTACTTAACTAAATGGCTGTGGGGGAGGTCTTTGTCAGCAGGAAAAGCCGTAGAATTTATAAAAAGAACATTTCAAAGTCCCCAAATTTTTTCCAAAATACATCAGCAGGCTGCTGGGACAACTCTGGCCATTCACACCGAATTTGGACGAATTTCCTTTATTTGTTTGACTAATTTATAACTCTGATAAGTGGAAGAGAATGGATGGATGAAGAATCTGTATTTTGTTTCTCTTGCCTTAAAACATACGCAGGAAATAAGGGGTTAGCAACTAATCAAAGAAAATAATAATACTAATATTAATAATAATACTAGCCATCAGCCTCTTGGTAGATGCACATGTAGTATAAATGTGAAAATCCTAGCAGTTGACCTCTGATTGTGAGGTCAAGCTCGCCAGGATTTGAACTTGTCCCAGAATGTTAGCAAGTCGTCTCGTTCTTAAGTTACCGCAATCACAAACTTGGGTGTCCACCCGCCCACCAGCCCAGCAGGGTGCCGCCAAAACCCCGTCAGTATACAAACTGTTGCACTTCACTTTAACCTCATCGTTTCGACCTTTCCGTCGACAAATAAAACGGCACATGCTGCTCAAACAGGAGCCATAACACACTCAGAGCAGCTATTGACCCTCAATGGTAACTTTACACACACAGCTCTGACCTTGTTGAGATTTATGGGTTTATCGGTCGTTGAAAAGCGGCGTGGTAAATGTAGGAAACTGCTGAGAGAGGCAGGAGATGAAATGCTACGAGGCAAAGACGTCTAATTAGAACACTTCATTGTCAAGTAATTCCTGGAGTACATACTTATCAGCAGATGCTTCTCTAAACAGACACCGTTTGGATATGTGTGTATTTGTTTGCTACGATTCTGCAACCTATTGACGATCACTTTAGAAGTAAAACGGATAAACGGATCAAATACACGCACATCGTGTGCATATCGACTGATACAGAACATACAGCTTAAACGGTGTTTGAACTCGAACGCATACATACGCATGCACAAATAATAGGACAGCAGGGTCAGATTAGACTTGGAGCTTGTTGCATCAGCTCAACAAGCATCGCACACACACACACGCATGCAAACTGTGGCTGCATAACAACAGGAGGCTGGGCGGTGTGTTAAGTGTCAGAACGTGACACGTATGTGTGTCAATCCTGTGAGAGATTTATCACCGCTGCAGTGCTATCCAGGATCTCGCAGATGGCTAAACACACACACACACACACACACACACACACACACACACACACACACACACACACACACACACACACACACACACACACACACACACA